>NW_028248935.1:0-72279 GCF_964263255.1 Lissotriton vulgaris
CGGGGGATGGTAGATGAGGGACCTACCTAATGTTCAGTAAATCTTTATTTCAATGATAAAAACCATCATAAAAATACAGGTTATAAAAATTCATTACAATACAATACTGAACTATATGTGAGTTTAAAAAAATTAAAAACAGATACATAACTAGTAAAGTTCATATGGAGAATACACATTTTATGTACATCATAGCTTAATCCTGTGTGTTCCTTAGCCTAACAGCTAAAGCGGACCCTAGCAGTGGTGTTCCAGTGCAATTCTTTTAAAATATTTATGAGACCCGGGTCAATTCTCAAATCAAACATCATGGCCCACAACGTATTCCTATTCACATTATCGAAGGCCGCTGCCAAGTCCATAAACCCCATATAGACAGTGCCATTGCTAGCTTTAGTATACTTGGCGGCTAACAAGTACAAATTAAGGCACTGGTCACTAGTCGATTTACCCATTCTGAACCCATACTGTGTATCAGCTATGGTATGTTTCTCTTCCGCCCAGGCCTTAAGACGGTTCAGTACCACCGGCCTAATATCTTATCTGAGATGTCAATTAGCGATATAGGTCTACAGCATTTCGGTTCATCCCTACTTCCTTTCTTGAAGATAGGGACAATTAATGCTGTTGACCAAGATCGGGGGAGGCCTGATTTAATAGCCGCATTTAAGACCCTTGTCGGAATTGGCGCCCACAGGTCAGTGTCACTTCTGTATAAATCTAGGGGGGGTCCCATCGGGCCCTGGGGCTTTATTTGGGGTCAGGCCTTGAATTGCCTTGGTTACCTATATTAGTGAGAGCTCTACTTCTGAGCACAGTGTACAGTCCCAGCCCCCATCTTGGATAGTTTCCTTGCTATTGTTATAGAGGCCTTCAAAGTGGGTGACCCATTGCTCTGGGAGGAGATTAGTGTTAATGACCGGAGCATTACAGTCCTGAAAACAGGGCCTATTTACAATCCTTCAAAATTCTACGAAGTCCCTATTTTCTCCTGCCTCTCTTAAATCAGCCCAGACTTCTCCTTGAAGAGTAGTCTTCCTCTCTTTTACCTTTAGTTTATACAGTTTTCTGCATTTAGCTACTTCAACCTTGTCCCTAGGTTTAGCTTTCAGGCTTGCTTTTAAATTCCTTAATGCTCTGGAACAATTGGTATCAAACCATCTTGGCTGTATACTGATTTTTCTCGGGCCCTTTGCTAACAATAAGGAGTCTGCCAATTTCGTTAACAACCCAAAAGTTGCGACTAGCTCAGTGCCCTCTATTGAAGGATCTAAGCAGTCCTCGACATGTTTTTTGCCTTTTTCTAATAGTTTGCTATAAAAATCATGCGAGTTGATTTTCGCCCATCTTAATCACCTCCCTTGATCCGTGGGCCTCAGAACTATATCTTCATGCTTATTCCCACCCAGGCGATCCATGTAAGTTAATTCTAGCGTTAAGGGATTATGATCGCTGAAGGGGCTCCACTCAGTTCTAGCTTCTAAAATCCAGTTTTTAGCAAAGATGGATATCATTATGAAGTCTATAATAGAGGAGCATCCCCTTCCTTTGAATGTTGGGATGAGCGTACCCTCGGGGCCAGGGGCAATATGATCGATCGTGTGTGCCAGCGAATGGGAGACTAGTATCTTAGTTATTATCGTTCCCTCCGTGCTATGCTCTAGATGTGACCCTTTCTTACTTGGGCACGCATCCCAGTCAGCTGTAACAGGAATCAGGTTTGAACAAAGGTGGCAATTTAAATCTCCCAAAAGAACTACAATTGGTTCTCCTCCCTCCTTCCTATGTTCAGCTTGATCAGTGAGTCTACCATCTAATTCTTGCAGGGTTTCATTATTACCATTTGTAGGTCCTGAATCGTAGATGTTAAACAGCTGTAATTTTATCCCTTGTCCTCGAAATGTTATTGCTTGGAGGGTATGTGATGTCCAGACTGGTGTTGCCCACTTCCCCTCTACGTTTAGGTCAACGTGAGGTTCCATGACGGTTCCGTGACGACTTGAACCCGTGTTTTCAAGTTTGTCGGAAATACCTAATATTGGTATCAGTGAACCGCAAATGATCCATTTAGTATATCCTAGTGTTTTCGCTACGCTACAAGCAAGAGCACTCCTTCCATTGACATATTTCTGATATACCCATGGCATCCATCTTAGATCATGGCCGCCATTTTGTGTTTCCTTGCCCTCACATATGCAATAGCCTCTGATCACTTCATTCACTCCACTTTGATTAAGGACACGTAGCCTTAGCCGGAGATTCACCTCTTACATGACACGTGCACCTTAAACCAGATCACGCTGTAGCTGCATGACTCGACAAAGGCTGCCTCCTCTGCCCGAGGCCAGTCCTGCCAAACTGGTCTTCGTGTCCATTGTACCTGATCATGATTAGGCGGCCGAAGCCGGTAGCCTTGCCCATTTACAACCCACAAACATCCCTTATCCCACTTTTCTATCTTCCACACCTGGCTCTGTTTCTTTCTTTCTGAATCTTTATTAGGGGGAGGTAACGAACTTTACGATGAGGCGGTCCGGGTCCTGAATGCAATATTGACAGGGAATTGTGACAAACTAGTGGGAACCCCTCTCTTCGCAATGTTTGGCCTCAGATATTATCGACGGTTCCTGTGTAACGTCAAATATTTATTGTTTTAGACACAAAGGTTTTGGGAATGTATTACATGTAAAGAATTTGCCCCTAGCATAAAAAACCGTATATAAGGAGCAACCCACTTTGTACAAATCGAACAGGCTCCTAGTCTCTGCCCGTGTGTAGATTCTGTGACTTCTGTGTCCCTGCAGTAATAAACCTTTGGTCTTTGACGCCACCATCGAGAAGCCCGTGTTTCTGTTCATTTGTGCACCAAGGCAGGTGGAACTCCGGGGTCTTTGGGTGTTGTACCCTGACACCTCTGGACGGAACCAAAAAGTCCAGAACTCCAATTGGCGCCCAACGTGGGGCGACGTCATTCGGTACCGGTCCAAAAGCCTGAAGAGTTCGAGAAGCTTCGTGTGAAGATTCCTGAGGGAGGCGCCCCACTTCATCGATCCCGGCATATCGCAAAAGTGGCCCGAAGTTCTCTTCCACGAGGGTTTCCCGTTCAGGACGGCTGCAGTGGGCCGTTGCCTTGACCGTCGCCCTGTCTTGGACCCGAAGTGGTGCAGTCCTTAGTACGGCGAAACGTGACGGGTTTCTCCTTGGTGACGTCTTCAGTGACTCAGTTAAGTATTTAGTGATAGCTAGCTGGTTACTTTGTGAGGATTGTTAAAAATCCTTGATCGGTTCTTGGTTTGGTTTGGTTTTGTTAGATTATCACTGGTTGTTCTAGTTACGATAATCTATTTGGTTTAGTTTTGGGTATCGATACATCAGTTCGTTTTGGTAGGCCTAAGTTCTTGGTTCGAGTGCACATATTTGTTCCGTGTTTGTTTGTTTTTGTGTTCCGGACTGAAAATGGTAAGTCGGAAAATGTTGTCTTGTTTTAGTTGCAACAGTGACTCGCGATTGGAGGACTCTTGTCTGGTTCCTCCGATTGGGACTCCCCTATATGATTTATATTGCAAATATGGCGTGGGTCCTATAACTTATAATGAGATATGGGTCCGCTATTGTAAAAAGGATGGTGTCCTTAGTTGGCCACTGCATGGTAGTTTTGAACAAGAGATTCTCGACAATTTAGAAGCGAAATTGTTCAAGAAGAAAGCCCGGCCGGCAATGTTTGATTCCTTCCGTTATTGGCGGAAAGAATCCAAACAGAGAGAAATGAGAAGGTTGAAGAAAGAGCAGAAAGAACAAGAAGAGTTAACTCTAGAGCAAGCGACTAAACAGTTGCAGGCTAACGAGTGTGAGAAGGCCATAGATGTAGCCATTAGAGAGCACAACTTAGCGATTGACAAGTGCTATCCTGCCTTGCCATCGAAAATGGCTAAGATACTGGAGGACTCCGAAAACGATCCTCTGCTATCTTATCTGTTACGGTCACCTCCACCGTATGCACAAGGTGCTACGGCTCCGCCTGTCCCGAATGTTCAATTACCGGTTGCTGGACAACCTGGTGCTCCTGCTCTTATCCCTCAGAATCAAGTTCCTGTACTTCCTGTGATGAATGTAAATGTTCCTACAGCTCCTCCTCTTCCTACACTGCCAACCCCTATACCTACCTCTGTACCTACTGCTCCAGAAACTATTTTCCTCGATACTCCTACTGCTTCCTCATCTATTCCTACCTCCACTGCATTCTCTATGTCTGCGAGTGTACTAACTCCACTTTCTGTTCGTCGAAGAATCACTGATTCGGTTACTAATATGCTGTCTCCTATATATAAAACTTTGATTAAGACTCCTACTCCTGACTCTGTACAGAGACGGAGTCAGCTTCCGAGTACTGAGGAACGGGGAGTTTTAGATTCCACGGCTCTCAGATGGATTTCGAAGGGTAGAAGATATAGTACGAGAGATGTGCTAGACACATTTATGCAGTGGGGAGAACCAACGCAACGATACGTCTTTGATGAGATGTGCTCGTTGTTACGTGAGGAGATAGAAGAAGACGATGTCGAATCAGATTTGGAAGATTTAATTAGGGTTCAAAAGGAATTTGCTGCTGGAATGATAGTGGGTGAGAATATAAAGCAAGCGATGGAACTCATTTTAAGTTTAAGGAATGATCCATCTCTTCGTTCACCGAGAGATTTAGAGAAAGGTAAAATGAAGCTAAGTCGCCAATATCCTATGAGGGAGGTTCCTCCAATTTGGCGCGAAGCAATACAACGTGATGATAATGCAGGAATTGCAGCTGCTCCAGCACAGTTCCAACGAGTGTGGATACACATTCCATGGAAGCGAGCAGAAGTGTTAGCAGTGAAACAGGCCTTGCCAGATCCGCGTAAGAATCCAGCCGGATATTACAAGGAATTAACACAGACAGTTGAGGCTTGTATAATGAACCTAGCCGACATTGATATGTTGTTTGGTAATGTAGTTCCGCAACCAGTGTGGGCTAAAATTCGTAGAGAGGATCATCAGGCTGCTTTAGGTGGTGATTGGGCAGCTATCACTGCAGCAGATAATCAACAAATAGGTGGTGCGAAACCCGAACCTTTGATTGCTAATCTGCCAGGTAGAATAATTGATCTAATGAAGACTCTGATGCCAGCATTACGTGTTAATTGGGACAAGTTGTCAGCATGTAGGCAAAAGAAAGACGAAAGTGTCTCGGACTTCTTCACGAGGTTCGAAGAGACTTTTGTAGATCATAGTGGTCAGGACATGAGTACAGAAGGAGGACAGAGATTGTTTGTCGATAAATTTGTGCATAATTTGTTACCTGAATTATGCAATAAATTAAAAGACTCAGAAAGTGCGTGGGCTGTATCTACGACAGCGCAAATACTTGCTACTGCGCAGTACTACGAAAATAGAGATAAAGAGGAAAAGGAAAAATCAGAAAAGAAAACGAAAGATTTAAAAACTAAAGTTCTTTTGCAGCAGGCGTATCCGCCTCGCACGAATCAGACTAATACGCAGCAAAACTCATACCAAAGGGCAGATTATAGTACATCAAGACCTCAATATCAATGGAATCAGTGCGCGTACTGCAAGAAAGAGGGTCACTATAAAAATGAATGTCCGATCTTAGCGCAAAATAATGCAGCAGCAGCTCAGAGAGGTCGTGGTGGTTTTGAGCAGAATTCTAGAGGACGAGGACGAGGTACTATGCCTCCACAAACGAATGATCGTCCCTCCAATCACTTTGATCAGAGAAATGGACAATCTGTTCAGCAAAATAGATCACAGCAATATCTTGTTGAAGATTATTGTGAAGTAGATGAGGGTTTTCAACAAAATGTGTACTAGGACAGCCATGGACAGAGAGAGGGAGTAGTATCAGTTCCAGTGGATCAGAGTGGGCCTTATGTCGCAGTAGCAACATCAGGTGTAGTCGAACCGTTTCTGTTGGATACTGGTGCCGCAAAAAGTTCTATCATGCATGCGAAACTCCCTGGCGCACCTTTGTCTGGCTCAACAAATGTTTCCGTAGGTTTTTCAGGCGCCCCTGTGTACAACCCGATATCTGGTCCTTTGTCTATTTCTGTTGGACCGTGCCAATTGAAAGCACCCCTGATTTTGACAACAGGTTGTAATGAAAATCTGCTTGGTTTAGATTTGTTAAAACGACTATATGCGACATTGTACTGTTCTCCGGAAGGAGTACAGCTTACACTGGGTAAAAATATCACCTCTCCGATGTACTTGTCAATGGACGCACTCCCGCCGGAGCTACGTTCACTCCCTGATTCTCTTTGGGCGACTGGTCCTAATGATGTAGGTCTCCTAGAAATTCCACGGTATGTAGTAACTTTGAAAGCAAATGTGAAATTTCCAAGAATTCCCCAGTATAAAATATCGAGTGAAGGTGAGCGTGCACTTTTATTGATTGTGCAAGACTTGATTAAGAAGGGTGTGGTTGAAGAAACTAGAGGAAATGTCTGTAACAGTCCTGTATTACCGATTCTGAAGCGAACTGACCCTACAAAACCTGCAGTTTATAGGTTTGTCATAGACCTTAGAGAAGTTAATAAGATTGTAATTCCGCAGTTTCCTGTAGTACCAGACATTACTGCCTTGTTAACATTGATTCCTGCTACAGCTACATGGTTCTCAGTTATTGACCTAAAGAATGCTTTTTTTAGCATTCCGATAGCCGAAGAAAGTAGGGATATTTTCGGCTTCTGTTTAGGAGGTCGCAGTTTCAGATTTAAACGCGCTCCACAAGGCTATTGTGAAAGTCCATCCATTTACAGTCAAGCTTTAAAAAGTCAGCTGGATTCTTTTGTCCTTCCTCCAGGTTCTGCCCTAGTACAGTACGTAGACGATCTTTTAGTGGCTGCCGATGACAAGGAAACTTGCAAAGCAGCTACAATTTCCCTATTGCATCATTTGTCTAATTTGAATCATAAGGTGTCTCCTTCCAAGATGCAATACTGCTGCCAAGAAGTGACCTACCTAGGTCATCTCTTGTCAAAGGAGGGAAGGAAGTTGACCCCAGAAAGAATAAAAGCAATTACGCAGATGAGTGTTCCACGCACACAGAGAGAGGTACGTGCCTTCCTAGGTATTACCTCTTACTGTAGGCAGTGGATCCCAAATTTTTCTCTTTTAGCGAAACCATTGGTAGCTTTGACTGGGAAAAATGTTCCGAGTCCGGTGCCATGGTCTGATGAATGTCAAGAGAGTTTTACTGAATTACAAAAAGCATTGTGTTCAGCTCCTGTATTGGGTACACCTGATTACAGCAAGCCATTCACGCTCTACGTTCACGAAAGAGAAGGTTGCGCGTTGAGTGTTCTGACACAGAAATTTGGTGATAAGCAACGCCCTTGTGCGTATTTTTCATCAACATTAGATCCGGTAGCCAGAGCGTTACCTAGTTGTTTGAGGGCTACAGCGGCAGCTGCGGCTTCCATTCGACAATCTGCTGGTTTGGTGATGAATAATATGCTAGTGGTCATGGTTCCTCATGCAGTGGATACACTCATGAACCGAACGAAGACACAACACCTTACTAGTGCGAGATTATCTGGTTACGAGCTGACATTATTAGCGAGTCATATTCAGATCAAAAGATGCAATGTATTGAATCCAGCAACATTGTTGCCGACTGATCAAGAGTCGAGTGATTCTGAGCCACATGACTGCTATTTCAAAACGGAGGAAGAGACAAAAGGACGTATCGATTTGAAAGATACTCCCCTATCCGACCCAGATGGTACGCTGTATGTGGACGGGTCATGTTTTAAATTGGAGAATGGTGATGTGACTGCTGCTTACGCGGTAACGACTTTGAAGACGATTGTGGAGACTGCAAGAGTGAGTCAGAATTCTGCCCAAGCTGCAGAATTAATCGCTCTAACGAGAGCGTGTGTTTTAGCTGAGGGAAAGAGAGTGAATGTGTTTACAGATAGTCAGTACGCATTTGGCGTGGCCCATAGTTTTGGCCGGTTGTGGAGAGAAAGAGGTTTCATTACGTCCCATGGGACTAAGATCCAACATGGTCAGCTAGTTAACGACTTGTTGGAATCTCTAACCTTGCCGACTGAAGTTGCGATTGTGAAGTGCAGTGCTCATAAAGCAATCACGGATGATGTTGGTCGTGGGAATGCCTTTGCTGATGAAACTGCTAAACAGACAGCTAGAGACACGATGAGTAGAATGTATGTTGCTACGTCTGCAAGATGGATTGCTGAGTCTGGAATGTGTGAGGACACTATGGAAAGTGTGAAAGAGATTCAGAAAGAAGCGACTGAGGAAGAGAAACGTGTATGGAGAGAAAGTACGGGCAAGTTGGACTCGAATGGATGTTGGATTGATTTGACAGAACAACAGCGTTGGATGTTGCCTGATGCGTATGTGCTTGCAGTAGTGACGATGGCGCATGGAGTGGCGCATATAAGTTCTAAAGGGATATGTAAGATGTTGGCTCCGGTCTGGAAGAATGAGGGAATCAATAAGTGTGCAGAGAGAGTGGTGAAAAATTGCATGGTGTGCTTGATGCATAATCCTGGCAAGGGAACTCCAACTCCAGCTGGTCATTTCGCTCCTCCTTCCTGCCCCTTTGAAGTGATTCAGTTAGACTTCATTCACATGGAACGCTGCAACAATTTAAAGTACGTCCTGGTGGTAGTTTGTGCTTTTTCCAGGTGGATAGAAGCATACCCACTAAAGGACAACACTGCCCTATCGACTGCCAAAATTCTTCTCAAGGAATTTTTCCCTAGGTATGGAATGCCACGGATTGTATGGTCAGATAACGGAAGTGAGTTTATAGGGAAAGTTATGCAGAGTGTGTGTGCCGGTCTAGGATTAAAACAAAAATTCCATAGTGCAAACCATCCCCAATCTGCTGGTTTAGTCGAGGGTTACAATGGCACTCTGAAGCTTAAGATAGCCAAAATACAAGCATCCACAGGTTTAGCTTGGCCAGACGCACTTCCTTTGGCCTTGTTATCAACGAGAGCAACAGTGCATTCTAGAATAGGGCTTTCTCCATACGAGATTGTGTTTGGCCGCCCGGCAAATATCTGGGGTGTGCCAAGGCCTAAACAATTTTGCTCCATTGAATATCCTATGTTGATAGACTACCTTTACGACTTGACTGCTAAATTGAGTCTTATTCATCAACAGGTCTTCGATGCTTTGCCAAAACCTCCGGAGAGTCCAGGGCATCAGCTGAAACCCGGCGACCACGTGGTGGTCAGAAACTTCGCGAGGACAAAGAATCTTCAGCCTCGCTACATCGGCCCCTTCCAGGTCCTGCTGGCAACGAGGACAGCCGTACGTGTCGCTGGCCGTAAGCACTGGATTCACGCTTCTCACGTAAAGCGTGTTCCTTTGCCACTGCCTTACGACGACTGGGTGAAGAAGGGAATTGGTGCCTCCGAATCTGAAATCACTCCGAAGTTTATCCCTTTCAGCGATGCCGATTTGATTACTGACACTTTGAAACTTGACTCTCCTCCTGAAAAGACTCCTTTGAACACAGAACATTTGTCTCCAGCATCAGAAGAAACTTTGCTATCTGCGAACTTAAACTCTGCAACAGCTGCTAGTAATACACTATTTTCCGATCAGACAGTACCAGCGAAGCAGAAATACAACCTTAGAAGCCATAAAAAGGACAAATAAAGCAGGCAACTGCATATTGTGATTTTGATATATTGAACTTTTGCCTTCAGCCAGGAAGTTTGCTATTGTTTATTGTTTTTAAAATTGCCTTGCCGTCTGGGTAGCCGTAGGGTCGTGGCTGTGTGCCTAGTTTGAATTTGCAGGGGTCTGACACAAGGTCGATCTTTCTGTTAGTTCTGGGAACTCCCAGGGCTGATAGAGGCATTTTCATCTACGTACACATCATCAGTGGTCGCGAGCGGATTGTAGAAGATGGAGCTTCCTGCGCTGCAACGAGAAAATGTGATTTACGTTCGCAGAAACAGACTTAATAGAATTCTTCACAGCAAATGTTTCTTGATGCAATGTGCCGTTACATTCTTGATTGTTTTAGCAACATTGGTGGGTGGAATCGTCTTTAGCATAAATTTGATTTTTGTGCCAGTTTCTACAGTACCTCCCCTTGATCCTGCTATTTCTACTGTTTCTTCTATACACTCCTTTCACTCATTTCCGGAACATGAGCAAGCCAGACGCTCAGAATTCACCAACAACACTTTTGTACAGCTCTTGCACCAACACCAACTGGTAGTTAACACTACAGACTGCTGGGTGTGTGGCTTGATACCTCACACTATGGATAAAGGTATTCCCTATTTGGTTTTGCCTTACAGCTATAATGGATCATTTCAGGCCTTCCAAACCATCTTTGCTTATGCCCTTGAAACTTATCCTCCACGTCCACCGCGTTCCACTAAATATAACTCTGCTAACAAAGCTTTAGTCCAGGGAATTATTGACATGGTCAAGGACGTCAATAATACTCCATCATACCCTAGAGACGAATTGCGAGTATATTTAAGTTGGAATACTTCAGAGTATCGCCTTAGTTTAGGAGAAAGCAAGCGTAAAAGCTCAACTCCAATCTGGGTCGTACCTCACCGAGGTCAGGTCTGTTTGCAAGGTAATGGGAGAAATCCGAGAGCTCAGCTAGGGAGGAGTGAGTGCGTAGAGACTTATGTGTTTCCGGCTAACTCTTCCCCTGCCTTTCTTACTGCTAGGGGTACCTATTTCATTTGTCGAGACAGAGCTTATACATGGTTGCCTGCCGACTTCTCCGGATCATGTTATATTGCTCGATTATTGCCTCCGACATACACTGCTTCACCTGATTACCACCGAACAAGAGTAGCAAGAGGTGTCTTCAGCAAGGAAGATACCGCTGGTCAGGAAGCCGGAGACTTCTTCAAAGGCTTCCTTCCATTCTGGGGACCTATGGCCAATAGTAGAAACATACGTCAGCTAACACGGGTAGTTGAATCTACTATTACTGAAACTGCTGGTGCCCTTAGCAATCTGACAGCTGAGCTTCAGGCGGATAGGCTCATGACGTTGCAGAACCGTATGGTTCTAGACGTTATACTTGCAGATCGAGGTGGGGTATGCAGAATGATCCAATCGAGCTGCTGTGTCTTTATTCCTAATAATGCTCCAACAGTCTATGAGGCGATCTCTAAGTTGCACAAGATTTCAGACTCCATACATGTAGACAAGGGAAACTGGTCCTTCATGGAGTGGTTTTGGACTCTGATCTCAGCGTGGGGATGGAAGGTTCTAATGGTCATTGGTGTCATCCTAGTATTCCTATTCTCATGTTGTCTGATTATCCAGTGTGGTCCTGCTCTGTGTAGTCTTTGTGCTGCGACTTGTCTCAGAAAACCACCTGCGTTTGGAGAAAAGACACGAGAAAGGATGATGATACAACAACATGTCACTGACCTGATGAGCATAGAACTAGATTCTGACATAGACTGAGTAATTGCCTATGTAAGGGCAAAAGGAGGGTCTGAGGTTCCATGACGGTTCCGTGACGACTTGAACCCGTGTTTTCAAGTTTGTCGGAAATACCTAATATTGGTATCAGTGAACCGCAAATGATCCATTTAGTATATCCTAGTGTTTTCGCTACGCTACAAGCAAGAGCACTCCTTCCATTGACATATTTCTGATATACCCATGGCATCCATCTTAGATCATGGCCGCCATTTTGTGTTTCCTTGCCCTCACATATGCAATAGCCTCTGATCACTTCATTCACTCCACTTTGATTAAGGACACGTAGCCTTAGCCGGAGATTCACCTCTTACATGACACGTGCACCTTAAACCAGATCACGCTGTAGCTGCATGACTCGACAAAGGCTGCCTCCTCTGCCCGAGGCCAGTCCTGCCAAACTGGTCTTCGTGTCCATTGTACCTGATCATGATTAGGCGGCCGAAGCCGGTAGCCTTGCCC
Source organism: Lissotriton vulgaris (assembly GCF_964263255.1). Lineage (NCBI taxonomy): Eukaryota > Metazoa > Chordata > Amphibia > Caudata > Salamandridae > Lissotriton > Lissotriton vulgaris. Next base: position 11,962 of record NW_028248935.1, read on the forward strand.
ATTTACAACCCACAAACATCCCTTATCCCACTTTTCTATCTTCCACACCTGGCTCTGTTTCTTTCTTTCTGAATCTTTATTAGGGGGAGGTAACGAACTTTACGATGAGGCGGTCCGGGTCCTGAATGCAATATTGACAGGGAATTGTGACAAACTAGTGGGAACCCCTCTCTTCGCAATGTTTGGCCTCAGATATTATCGACGGTTCCTGTGTAACGTCAAATATTTATTGTTTTAGACACAAAGGTTTTGGGAATGTATTACATGTAAAGAATTTGCCCCTAGCATAAAAAACCGTATATAAGGAGCAACCCACTTTGTACAAATCGAACAGGCTCCTAGTCTCTGCCCGTGTGTAGATTCTGTGACTTCTGTGTCCCTGCAGTAATAAACCTTTGGTCTTTGACGCCACCATCGAGAAGCCCGTGTTTCTGTTCATTTGTGCACCAAGGCAGGTGGAACTCCGGGGTCTTTGGGTGTTGTACCCTGACACCTCTGGACGGAACCAAAAAGTCCAGAACTCCAAACGTAAATAGCTAACCAACCCTTGGCCCTTCCTGCACTACTTTCTTGGGCTGGAACGAAGAAGCACTTGTAGCCCTCTATCTGATAGGGAGAGGAGTTGACTGCCCACGTTTCTTGGAAAGCTAGAATTTGAAAGCCACCTATGTAATTCCTCCACTCAGCGTTTTCGAATTTTCCCGCCAAACCTGCAACATTCCAGGACAGAATGTTCATCCTTCCCCCTGGAACCTTCACTACTTTACTGCCCTGAGTGTTTAAACTAGATTCATCATTCCTCATAAGTCTGACCCCCTGTTTACCCCCTTCCTGTGTTAGTAGTGGAGTTGTGGGCCCTTTCACATATTGAGTTCCCTGAAACCTTTGTTCAGTGCGATCATTGGGCATCTGGCTGACCGCCCCATCATACTTGTGACTTAAATGGGATAGTCATTCATTTTCATCCAGGGATTGCAAAGGCCTAAATCTGTTTGACCACTGAGCACTAGCCTGATTAACTGTATGGAAACCACAGTATTCAAAATTCCTTGCCCAGTACCCATCTGTTAATCTGCCATTCCTACCCTGAACCTGCCAAGGAGGGAAGTTGTCACGTTTTCCGGGATAGAAATACCCTAGTGGCATAGTTTGTATAGTACTCGTGGAATTCCGATTACGATTACCCAATATGTACTCCACTAGGTTTGGATTCCTAAAATTAGCTATAATACAATTCCCTTCAATGTCTTTTCTCCTACTACCGATCCAATTTGCCCTCCTTACATGTTGAATTTCTCCTGGTTCTTCCCCTTGCAATGGCCTGTGGATATTCAGCCAATAAACAATCTTATTTTTGAGTTCCATATGTGTCTCCTTCTGACCCACCCTTAGTTCAGGTACTCCTGTGAAAACAACAACATATGGGCTTACTTTGGGGGGCAAATTTTTACATGGTAGGGGACAGTTCATTCTATTGTTATGCTCAGGGCCTATTTGGTAGTTGTATGCCACATTGTTAAGTACAGGGTTCCCTATTTGGTTTTGTGTCGCATTTATGTGTCCCAGGGTATTAACTCTGTCCTTATTTCAACATTTTTGTATGCTAGTTTCCCCCGGCTGGGCTTGGACTTTAGGCGGTGCATGAACTTGTACAATGGTACACTGTTCATTGCTCACACAGTTATTCTTAGGTGGGGGTTGCCTGATTGCAGACGACCCTAATGCAGTGGATGTTCCCGTTAGACTAGTATTTAAGGCCTCCCTTCTCTTGCCCTGTTTGTGTAACTCATTTACTATCTTGTCTAGTTTACTCACTAGTGGTTTTATTTGGCTCACTATGAAAGCCTCAAGCTTTTTTTGTAATTCTGAAAGTACAGGATCCAACCACCCTGGGGGTGTTACAGGGCATGGGGCTTCTAATAACTCTACCTCATCCCCTGTTTCTTTTGCCCTATTGTCTTTTCTAGTTTGTTTCTGTTTCCTGGTGCGTGAATTTTTGGGATCTTTTTTCTTCCCTCTGCTTTGGGGGATACCCTTAGCAACCCCATCTAATTGACCCCCCTCAACTGTTACCTGTTGGGCACTTAGGATAAGTTCTAATGATTTGTCCTGACTGTCATCGAGTGAGGCTTCACACAAGTTAGACTCTAACACTTGTGTTGGTGTAAGGGGCACGATTGAAGGTGTCATGGATAAGCGCCTCTCCGTGCGCTCAATCTCCCCATTTACTGCCCATATGACCTTCCTCAGCATTAAATCAATTGCCGTTAAAGTTGTTATTTGACCCACTGTACTGATGGGGGTTGGGCGTGATTTAGGGGGTATAATTGGGGTACGGGATTTGCTCTTAGTAGAGCGGATTTTTGGTTTAGTGGCCATACTGCTTTTGTGGTTAACAGCCCTGTTCTACCTCTCAGTTTGTCTTAAGGCACTAACGACGAAGAATTAACGACAACAAGAAGCCCCACCACTAGTCAGGGACTCAATTCAATCACACCCTTCATTAATAGTATACAGTCTTCTCCACCCCGTTTCTTACAATGTCCAAAGTCTAATGGGGATGGTTAATCGTTGGCATCTGATACTATCCAGTTCAAAAAGTACCTGAGGAATGAACCAAGAGGGGTGGCCCAGCCCAGCCTCTTCTGGCCCCTGATGGCCACAGATGGCCCCGCCCTTGTCCCGGATTCTCCCGGCGCCGACCCGCGCCTGATCCCGCGACGCGGGGGCTGGCCTCCTTTTGAAGCCCCTCCTGGTGCAGGAGTGAGGTGTGGCGGCGTGTTCCGCTGCTAGGGCGTCTGGGTAATGGAGTTCTGTCCCGGGCAGGGCTCCCATCGCACAGCGGCCGCTGGTGTGGCTTTGCGGCGGCGGAGGGGAGCGATTCAGCAGCGTTGGTCCCTGCAGGTGGGACTGTCAAGGTATGCCCACAGATTGCGTTCGTTTCCTCCGCTCCACCGGGGCTGGCCTCCTTTTGAAGCGCCTCCTGGCGCAGGAGTGAGGTGTGGTGGCGTGTTCCGCCACAAGGGCATCTGGGTAATGGAGTTCTGTCCCGGGCAGCGCCCCCATCGCACAGTGGCCACTGGTGTGGCTTTGCGGCGGCGGAGGGGAGCGATTCAGCAGCGTTGGTCCCTGCAGATGGGACTGTCAAGGTATGCCCACAGATTGCGTTTGTTTCCTCCGCTCCACCGGGGCTGGCCTCCTTTTGAAGTGCCTCCTGGCGCAGGAGTGAGGTGTGGTGGCGTGTTCCGCCGCAAGGGCGTCTGGGTAATGGAGTTCTGTCCCGGGCAGGGCCCCCATCGCACAGCGGCCACTGGTGTGGCTTTGCGGCAGCGGAGGGGAGCGATTCAGCAGCGTTGGTTCCTGCAGGTGGGACTGTCAAGGTATGCCCACAGATTGCGTTCGTTTCCCACGCTCCACCGGAGCTGGCCTCCTTTTGAAGCGCCTCCTGGCGCAGGAGTGAGGGTTGAAGGTGTGTTCCGCTGCTAGGGCATCTGGGTAATGGAGTTCTGTCCCGGGCAGCGCCCCCATCGCACAGCGGCCGCTGGTGTGGCTTTGCGGCGGCGGAGGGGAGCGATTCAGCAGCGTTGGTCCCTGCAGATGGGACTGTCAAGGTATGCCCACAGATTGCGACTTACCTAATATAAAGTGAGCAGAGATGTTGATGCTAAAGTTTAAAGCCTCACACTCGGTCCAAGAGCCAGAGACCTCACTTTTGAGAACCCATTTATCCTTGTAGAGGATAGCCAAACTCCCTATCCTACCAGCTGGGCGGTCAACGCGACAGAGCTTGTAGCCTGCAGGGGTAACTAGAGCAACAACTGGATTGTCCAGCGGATGAACAACCTGTTCATCTGCTCTGTGGCCCGTACCGTTGCTGCTGCAACGGTTGGGCGCTTGACCCCCCGGGGTCCATCCTCCGGAAGGGCTTGTTAGTTGCCCACCGTATTAAGGGCTCTCCGCCATTTGTACGGGTTTTAAACCTGAATGTTAGATCGGCATTGAAACATCATCAAGATATTTCCGATCTAATTGAGGATGAAGCCCCCGATGTCTTTGCCATTACTGAAACCTGGCTTCAGGACGCGGATGCTGCTATTTCCAATCTAGCATGCCCCCCTGACTATTCTATGTTCACTCTTAATAGATCGTCCAGAGGCGGTGGTATAGCTCTCATAGTTAGGTCTTGTTTTACCTGCGTGTGGAGCGGCCTCAACATTGCCGGGTGTGAAAGTGCCTCTTTCAAGATCTTAGTCAGCCCCCAGTTTACGTTCTCTGGGATGGTTGTGTATTGTCCGCCGGGTAGCGATGTGGTGTTCAGAAATTCATTCCCCGACGCTGTTGGCACACTAGTTATAGATTGTGCCAACTATTCCATCTTGGGTGATCTGAACCTACACTTTGATACTCCTTCCAACCTGACGGTACGCAGCATTTCTGCTGACTTAGAGGCCTTTCAGCTCTCCCAGCTGGTTTCTCAGCCTACCCATATGGGGGGACATATCCTGGACCCCTTCTTTACTAATCTGCCGGAGACCAAAATCACATCTATCTCTCCGCTATCGTGGACCGACCACTCCCTGGTGACCATCCAATGTCCTATACCCGTGACCCCTTCCATCCCTTCGACCAGACGCGTATCTAGGAGGCTCTGGTATAAACTCAGGCTAGAAGACTTTCACTGCCTTCTAGCTGAAGATCCGCTTGGCCCACTGAATGGCGTGGAAGAGGGCTATGACCATTTTTGCTCTTGGATTGCCAGGGCTCTGGACTCTCTGATCCCTATTGTATCGAGTAAAATCAGTACCAGAGAGTCGAGTCCCTGGTATGATAGCGCCCTACGTGCCTTGAAGGGAACCTGTAGACGGGCGGAGAGAGCATGGCGGAAGACGTATGAGGCTGATCTGAAAGCTGCATATGTTGCCTCCGTCAAGATCTATCACCGGGCAATTTGTCGAGCCCGTGCGGCATTTTATGCTGCTGAAATTCGTAACAGCTCAAACCCGTCAAAGACCATCTTCAAGGCCGTGAAAGATCTTTTGGCGAAGCGGACTTCCTCTGTGGCTGTGGGCTCCATCTCCCACTGTGAATCCCTTGCTTCTTACTTTCTGGGAAAAGTCCAAGCTATTTACCGGGCATTCCCCAACACAGGGATTGACCTGGGAAGTTCCAATGGGGAATTACCCCATACTACCCTGCTTTCATTTCCCCCTCTTTCTCCGGAGGGGTTTGACAAACTTGCTCTGCAAGTTAAATCTGGTTCTCCATCGGATCCAGTAAGGCCTGCTCTTTTTAGAGATCAGGCCTTTATGGGACGTTCTGTTGTATGTTCCCTAGTGAACCTCTCACTGGAGTCGGGTGTGGTTCCAACTAAGTGGAAGCAGGCGGTAGTGTCCCCAATCATCAAAAAGCCCATCATGGATCCATCGAAGCCCGAAAGTTACCGCCCCATCTCACTGCTACCCTGGCCGGCAAAGATAACAGAGGCTCATGTCAACTTGGCCCTGTCAGAACATCTCTCCCGGACCAACGCCCTTGATCCCACACAAAATGGCTTCCGTGCTGGGCACAGCACGGAGACCGCTCTCCTCGTGATGGTAGAACATCTCCGTGCGGTGCTGGATGCTGGTCAGACGGTGGCGCTGATACTGCTAGACCTCAGCGCCGCCTTTGACACGGTCTCTCACAGTATCCTTCTGCATCGGCTCGAGGAGATTGGTGTCGGGGGCCAGGGGCTGCAGTGGTTCCGCTCCTTCCTCGGCAATCGTTCCTTCTGTGTTGCCATCCCTCCCTTCAAGTCCAATCTCCAGCCACTGGCCATGGGGGTTCCGCAGGGATCCTCGCTGAGTCCCACGTTGTTCAATCTGTACGTGAGACCGCTGGCTGAGGTCGCCAGGCAGTGGGGCCTAACCTTGGTCTCATATGCCGACGACACACAGCTAGCGGTTACTCTCAGCGGGGATGCGGAACAAGATGCCCCCCGGTTTCAGGATGGACTGAAGGCGGTGGCCAGCTGGTTGACGGGGAACTGTCTCCAGCTCAATGCCACCAAGACAGAGGTCATGATTGTCGGAAGGGGAGTGGAACTATGGGGTGACCAATGGTGGCCGCCAGAGTTGGGACCAACTCCGACTCCGGTGTAGGAGCTGAAAAACCTGGGAGTTTGGCTGGATGCTGGTCTTACCTTCGTAGACACACCAAAAAAACAGCTGCCTGTTGTTTTGGCCTGCTGAGAGGCTTATGACCTGTCCTCAAATACTTTGACGCCCCAACCAGGCAGCTGATAATCCAGGCCACTGTCATCGCTCGCCTGGATTACGCTAGCTCTCTCCTGGTCGGGCCAATCAGGCTGAGCTTACCCGCTTGCAACGGGTACAAATGCTGCGGCCAGAGCGATTGTAGGCCTGCCCAGATTTTGCTCGGTGTCAAGTGTCCTTCGCTCCTTGCACTGGCTTCCAGTGAGGAAGCGTATCCTCCTTAAGGTCCTCTGCTTAACCTTTAAGATTTTGAGAGGTATAGGCCCTGAAATTATGTCCAGCTTTCTTTCTTTTTATGTCCCTACGCGCACCCTCCGTTCCCAAGGCCAGGCCTTTGCTGTGGTTCCTAGATACAGGCTTTGCCGTGTGGGGGGACGTTCCTTCAGCGTCAAAGCTGCAACAACCTGGAACTCTCTTCCGGTTGAAATTCGCCTGCTGGAGGACCTCACGGCTTTCCGGAAAGCCATAAAAACCTTTCTGTTTTAGTTTGCCCCCTTAAGTTTTCTGTTTAGTTCCTGTTATGTTATGTTCTACCTTGTCAATGCGCCAGGACGCTCCTTAGCTGGAGTAGCTGTGCGCACAACAAATAACAATAACATAACATAACATTAGAGGACGAATCCAACCATGTTTCGGTGATGAATAATAAGTCCAAAGAATTATCAGAAACCAGGTAAAAAAAAAAAGTTTATATGATGTTTCCTGAGTGATCTAGCATTAATAAGTGCAGCCCTATTGCACATGAGAGGGGCCTCAAAAGAATTGCTTGAGACATTGCAAAATGAGGTATCTAGTGTCGTCACAAAACCACAGGTTCTAAATCACAATGGGCAACTTGCACCTGAACAGTGGCCTCCCCCTAGTCCTTGCTCACATTATCACACTGTGGCCTCATGCAGAGAGGCACCAACACCTTCAAGACTGCTAAGACCCAGCTCTATTAATATTCTGCAGCTCCTATCAGAGTGAGGTTCCGTGAGAATCGTAACGACGTTTTGGGCATGTTCGGATATGGACGAGTTTGGTATCTACGAACCGCAAATGACAAGTTTAGTAGGTGTACGTGTTTTCACTACTCTACTCTGCAGGGTTCGTCTTATTCGTGGGTTTCTCCATCTGAACCCTCGGGTATTATTTTAGATACGGCATCCATTTTGTTTCTTGCCCTCACGTAGCCGGCGAACGGACAATGTCCGCTTCATGACCCTGGGTTTCCCAAGCTCTTGCGGAAGATGCATATCCCTTTGAGTGTGTCTTTATGACTAGGGGGATGACACGGCAAAGGCAGATGGCTCCGCTCGAGGCTCATCTTGCCGTGCCGGTCTATTGTTTCAGCCTTGCAAGCATTAGGCTCGAATCCTTTGATCCTGTGATCACGCTTCCGATATTGCCCCTACACTCTTTTCAATCTGTTGTCTGTCTTTGTCTTCCTTGCACCTGTTTCTGTCTCTTCTCTTAGCTCGTTTACAGCTTGAATGGAATGTGCCTAATGGTGAGATAACGTGCTTTTACAGTTGGGAACCGGCAATGTTACTGTAATTATGTTCCGGGCTTCTGAGAACATGAATGCAATCCTTATGAAGTTTACTGTGGGAACTAAGTTGTAACCTTTTGTTCGCCATGTTGTGCAATGACGAAAATATGTATAAAAGGAGAGATCCACTTTTGCAATTCGAAGCAGACTCTCAGAACCTACACTCTGTTGTACTTCTAGCGATTTCTGTATCCCTGCAGTAAATAAACGCTGATCTTTGACGCCGAAGGAAGTGTCCCGTGTCTCTGTGATTTGTACGCCGGAACAGGTAACCCACAAAGGTTTCAGGTGTTGTCCCCTGGCACCGCTGGGCCTTAGAATAGCCCAGTCCTTCAGTTGGCGCCCAACGTGGGGCGACATCAGCGGTACCGGTCCAAAGCCTGATGATCGTGAGGAACTTCGTGTGAAATCTCCGAGGGAAGGTGCACCCCGCTTCATCGATCCTGTTGTCGAAATAAGTGGTCTGAAGATTTTTCCCGCAAAGATTCCCGCCTCCTGACGGCTGCGACGGACTGATGCCCTGACTGTCGACCTGTTTTGGCGCCTGGCGTAGTCCTTTGTACGGCGAGACGATAGACGGGCCTTCCTGGTGACGCCATTGTTCTCTCAGTTAAGTATTTGTGGGTCGCTCCCAGTCCTTAGGTTAACTCTTTGGTTCCTTCTTGGAACATTTGTTGCTTCGTATTCTGATACTTGGTTGTTGTTGTTGAAACTTGGTTGTTTGCATGGTTCCATTGCATTTGTGGTTCTTAGTTGTTGGTTCTCTCCTTTGGGTTTTTCTTTGACGATTGCAATTGCCAAAAACCGAGGGTCTCGTATTTTTGCAAGGATATCGTAATTCGGTAACCCTTGAAGTTTGTAAACTCGGTTAGTGTGCACGATGCCTGGCCGTAGTACTTTGTTTGGTTTCCTTAAATGTTGCAGCATGGATTCCCGGTTGGAGGACTCATGTCCGATACCTCCAGTTGGAACTCCGATTTATGAGCTCTATAGTCGACATGGAGTGGGCCCTATTGTATATAATGAATGTTGGATCCGTTATACGAAAAACGATGGTGTCCTTAGTTGGCCACGCCATGGTAGTTTTGAAACTGAGATTTTAGATAATCTCGAAGCAAAATTGTTTAAAAAGAAAGCTAGGCCAGCAATGTTTGATTCCTTTCGGTTATGGCGCAAAGAGGCCAGACAGAAAGAAATAAAGCAGATAAAGAAAAATAAGAGAGACAGTATCATTACGATGATGCAAAGTGCAGAACAGTATCAGCGAGACATAGAAGAGAAGGAAAAGGAAGTTTTTACCAGATTGCATCGTATGGCGGTGGATAAATGTTATCCGGTTTTACCGTCAAGTTCTGAAAAGAAGGGAGAAGAATCGAAAGAAGATCCTTTGTTATCCTATTTATTAAAATCACCACCTCCTTATGTACAGGGTACTACAGCCCCAGTAGTTCCTCCTGTCCTTCCACCTGTTGCTCCAGCGGCTGCTGGTCAGCCTGTTGTTGGTCCTGTTCCTCCGAATCCCCTTGTTCCTCAAGTGGGCCCTGCTCCTTTACCTGCCCTTCTTCCTACTACTCCTTTGCCTGTACCTTCTCAGTCTATTGTTACTACTACTCCTGCTATCTTGGCTACTCCCACTGTTCCTATGTTTACTCCTAATATTGTTGCTCCTGTACTTCTCTCCTCTTCTTCTGTTTGTAGCTGTACACCTAATACTGTTGCTACTCTCTATACTCCACTTTTCGGATCGTTACTTGAGTCCGATGCCTCTGACATCTCTCAGAGACGGAGTCAAATGCCTGGAGGTAGGGAGAGTGAGACGTTAGTAACTATAGCACATAGGTGGATTAGACATCCTGCTAAGTATACTCCGCGCATAGTTTTCGATACGTTTTCTCAGTTTAATGAGCCCACACAGAGATTCGTGTTCGAGGAAATGTGCAAATCCTTGAAAGAAGAGTGGGATAAAGATGAGTTAGATAATGTACCGCCCGATATGACTGAACTTCAGAATCAGTTTTCGAACGGTATGATTGTAGGCGGTAATGTACGACGTGCATTAGAGCGTTTGTTAGCTTTTAGATCTACCGTGCCTCCTCGAGTGTCATTTGATGACGACTCTGATGATCCGAAAGCGACATCTGGTCAGTATCCTATGCGAGAATTTCCCCCAGTGTGGATGCCAGGTGATGCTACTGTCGCTCCTCCAATTTTGCCACACTTCCAGAGAGTGTGGCTCACTGGTTAGAGGCGGCAGACCCGAGAGCAGAGGACAGCTCGGGACCAGGGTTCGATTCCCGGCGCGGCAGGTTTCTGGACCAGGGTCAGCGGACTCGATAATTCTCTCGCCTCGGTGCCCACTCTGATCAGCGTTCACACTCGGCAACTCTGGGCATTAGCTTGCCTCATCTTCACTAACGGCCCCACCAGACCGCCGGGGATGCCTGGTCTCACCCTGGAGATACCCATTAAGGGACCATCTCTCAGGGAAGCCAGGAAGGGTTTCGCAGCGGTCGAAGCGCCTTGGGACCCTACGGGTAAGTAGTGTGCTATATAAATGCCAATACATACATACAATACATACCTCCCATGGAAGCGATCGGAAGTTTTGCAGGTGACACAATCTTTGACTGACCCCCGGAAGAATCCGGCAGGTTATTACAAGGAGTTATCCCAACTCGTGGATGCTTCTAATTTGAACCTTGCTGATATCGATATGTTGTTTGGTAATGTTGTACCGCAACCTATTTGGGCGAAAATTCATCAAGAGAATCATGCAGCTGAGTTAGGTGGTGATTGGGCTGCTCTTGTAGCGGCCGACGGACGGCAAATTGGTGGGGCTAAGCCTGAACAGTTAATTACGGATCTGCCCCAAAGGATCATTACGCTCATGAAAACACTTATGCCAGCGATGAGGGTGAACTGGGATAAATTGTCTGCTTGCAAACAAAAAAAGACGAGAGTGTCTCCGATTTCTGTACTAGATTTGAGGAGGCATTCATCGATCATAGTGGTCAGGATATGAGCACTGAGGGAGGTCAGCGATTGTTTGTAGATACGTTTGTGTTAAATCTGTTGCCTGAACTATGTAACAAATTGAAAAATTCTGAAAGTGCATGGGCTGTTTCAACCACTGCTCAAATATTAGCAACAGCTCAATACTATGAGAATAGGGAAAAAGAAGAGAATGATCGTGCAGACAAGAAAACGAAGGAGCTTAAAACTAAGGTCCTGTTGCAGCAAGCGTATCCTCCACGCTCGAATCAGAATGACTCGCAACAGCAGTATCGACCGCAAGCGCAGTCTTCTAGGATGCAGTCGCGCTCTGACTCCTCTACATCCAGATCTATGCTTGGGTATAATCAGTGTGCATATAGTAGGGGTGAGGGCCATTTGAAGTTTAATTGCCCTGTTTTACGTGACCGAAATAATGGTGTTTCGGCCCGAGGAGGTCGTAGTGATCCTCAGCAGGCATCTCGAGGTAGAGGTCGTGGCACCTCTCAAAATCAAAATGAGCGTTCTACTCCTTCATCGGACGCGGACAATTGTTTTGATCAACGAAATATATCGTCTGGTAGATCTGCACAGTATCATGTGGATGACTATTATGTCGAGCATGAGATTGGTGCAGACGTCAATTACTAGGACAGCCATGGACAAAGAGAGGGAGTAGTATCAGTTCCGGTTGAGCCTTTTCTGTTGGACACAGGTGCAGCAAAAAGTTCCATCATGCATTCCAAACTCCCTGGCGCACCTTTGTCTGGCTTAACAAATGTTTCAATCAATCAATCAATGACACTTATAAAGCGCGCTACATACCCGTAGGGTCTCAAGGCGCTGGGGGGGGGGGGGGGGGCGCTACTGCTCGAACAGCCAGGTCTTCAGCTTCTTCCTGAAGGAGAGGTGGTCTTGGGTCAGGCGCAGGTCGGGAGGGAGGGAGGGAGTTCCAGGTCTTGGCGGCCAGGTGGGAGAAGGACCTTCCTCCTGTAGTCGCTCTTCGGATGCGGGGGACGGCGGCGAGGGCGTGGTTGGCTGATCGGAGGTGGCGTTTGGGAGCGTAGAAGTTGACTCGGCTGTTGAGGTAGCTCGGGCCTTGGTCGTGTAGGGCTTTGTGTGCGTGGGTGAGGAGGCGGAAGGTGATTCTTTTGTTGACGGGGAGCCAGTGAAGGTCTCTCAGATGTCCGGAGATGTGGCTGGTTCGTGGGATGTCGAGGATGAGTCTGGCTGAGGCGTTCTGGATCCGCTGGAGTCTCTTCTGGAGCTAGGCGGTGGTACCGGCGTAGAGGGCGTTGCCGTAGTCCAGTCGGCTGGTGACGAGGGCCTGGGTGACGGTCTTCCTGGTCTCGGTGGGGATCCACCAGAAGATTTTCCGTAGCATGCGTAGGATGTTGAAGCACGCCGAGGAGACGTTGTTGACTTGCCTGGTCATGGAGAGGGAGGAGTCCAGGATGAAGCCCAGGTTGCGTGCATGGTCTGTCGGTTTGGGTGCGGTGCCCAGGGCAGGAGGCCACCAGGAGTCATCCCAGGCGGAGGGTGAGGGGCCCAGGATGAGGACCTCCGTCTTGTCCGAGTTCAGTTTCAGGCGGCTGGTCTTCATCCACTCGGCTACATCTTTCATCCCTTCGTGCAGGTTGGCTCTGGCGGCGGTGGGGTCGTTGGTCAGGGAGAGGATCAGCTGGGTGTCGTCGGCGTAGGAGATTATGCTGAGGTTGTGTTTGCGTACGATGGCCACGAGGGGGCTCATGTAGACGTTGAAGAGGGTGGGGCTCAGAGATGATCCTTGAGGGACGCCGCAGATGACTTCGGAGGCCTCTGACTTGAACGGTGGTAGGCGGACTCTCTGTGTTCTTCCGTCGAGGAAGGAGATGATCCATTCCAGCGCCTTGTCCTGGATTCCGATGTTGCTGAGGCGCCGTACTAGGGTGCGGTGGCAGACCGTGTCGAATGCCGCGGAGAGGTCTAGGAGGATGAGGGCCGCTGTTTCTCCATTGTCCATCAGGGCTCGGATGTCATCGGTGGCGGCGATGAGGGCAGTCTCGGTGCTGTGTTTGGCTCGGAAGCCGGACTGTGAGGGGTCGAGGGATCCGATCGTCTCGAGGAAGGCGGCCATCTGCTTGTTGACGTCTTCTCGATGACTTTGGCTGGAAACGGGAGGAGCGAGATGGGGCGGTAGTTCTTGAGGTCGGTGGGGTCCGCTGTTGGTTTCTTGAGTAGAGCGCTGAGTTCGGCGTGTTTCCAGCTCTCAGGGAAGATGGTGGTGTCGAAGGATGTGTTGATGATGTCTCGCAGGTGGGGTGCGATGACAGCGTCGGCCTTGTTGAAGACGTGGTGAGGGCAGGGGTCGGTCGGTGATCCGGAGTGGATGGAGTTCATCGTGCGGATGGTGTCTTCGGTGCTGATCGGGGTCCAGGCATGGAGGGTGGTGGTGGGGGGTGGTTGGTCGGTCATGGTGTGCGTTGGTTGGTTGTAGAAGCTGTTGTGTATGTCCGCGATCTTGTTGTGGAAGTATGAAGCGAGGGAGTTGCAGAGGTCTTGCGAATGTTTCTGTTGGATTCTCCGGCGCCCCGGTTAGCAATCCAGTTTCTAGCCCTTTGTCCCTTACAATCGGGCCATGTGAGCTAGAGGCCCCTTTAATTTTAACTACTGGTTGTGGTGAGAATCTTTTGGGTCTGGATTTGTTGAAGCGGTATATGCGACTCTGTATTGCTCTCCTACGGGAGTGGATCTTACATTAGGTCAGAGAGTGATCTCTCCTATGTACTTGTCAACTGATAAGCTCCCACCGGAATTGAGTTCCCTTCCTGAGTCTTTATTGGCAACGGGTCCCAATGATGTGGGCCTACTGGACATTCCACCTTATGTCGTCCAATTGAAATCGAATGTTAGATTACCACGTATTCCCCAGTATCGTATCTCTCTCGATGGCGAGCGAGCGTTCTTAGCGATCATTTATGATTTGATCGAAAAGGATGTCATTGAAGAAACTCGGGGAAATGTGTGTAATAGTCCTGTGTTACCTATTCTGAAACGAACTGACCCATCCAAGCCTCCTGTGTACCGTTTTGTCATTGATTTGAGAGAAGTGAATAAAATTGTGATCCCACAGTTTCCCGTGGTGCCTGACATTACAGCTTTGCTGACCCTGATTCCAGCCTCTGCCTCCTGGTTTTCGGTGATCGACCTAAAGAATGCTTTCTTTAGCATTCCGATTGCTGAGGAAAGCAGAGATCTATTCAGCTTCTCATTAGGTGGTCGCAGTTTCAGGTTTAAACGTGCACCACAGGGCTACTGTGAGAGTCAATCGATCTACAGTCAAGCCCTTAAGAGTCAACTAGATGCATTTGTGTTACCGGCTGGTGCGGCCTTGATTCAGTACGTTGATGATCTGTTGGTGGCTGCTGACACTGAGCAAATTTGCAAAACTGCTACAGTATCGCTGTTAAAGCATTTATGTGACTTACATCACAAGGTGTCACCTTCTAAGCTACAGTATTGTTGTCAAGAAGTAACCTATTTGGGTCACTTATTGTCAAAGGAGGGAAGAAGGTTCACCCCAGAAAGAATTGCAGCGATTGCTCGAATGACTGTGCCAACAACTCAGAGAGATGTACGTGCCTTTCTGGGTATCACGTCATACTGCAGGCAATGGATTCCAAACTTTTCATTGTTAGCGAAGCCATTGTTAGCTCTCACGTGCAAGCATGTTCCGACTCCTTTGCCATGGACCGAAGAATGTCAGAAAAGTTTTTCTGAACTGCGTGATGCGTTGTGTTCGGCTCCTGTGTTAGGTACTCCTGATTACAGTAAGCCGTTTACAATATACGTTCATGAGAGAGAAGGTTGTGCGTTGAGTGTTTTGACGCAACAATTTGGTGGCAAACAACGTCCATGTGCATATTTTTCCTCGACCTTAGACCCAGTAGCTAGAGCATTGCCGAGTTGTCTAAGAGCGACAGCGGCGGCTGCGGTGTCCATTCGACAGTCCGCAGGTCTGGTCATGGATAATATGCTTACAATGATGGTTCTGCATGCAGTTGACACTCTCTTGAATCTAACGAAAACTCAACACTTGACGAGCGCAAGGTTGTCCGGTTATGAGTTGACACTTTTGGCAAGTCACATACAGATAAAACGTTGTAATGTGCTGAATCCAGCGACATTGTTGCCGAGTAATGTGGAATCAGGTGATGTAGCACCACATGACTGTTACTTAAGAACTGAAGAAGAAACGAAGGGTCGTATTGACCTGAAAAACACTCCATTGGTAGATCCCGATGGGACTTTGTATGTTGATGGTTCATGCTTCAAGTTGCCGAATGGTGATGTGACGACTGCGTATGCTGTAGTGACGTTGAATACGGTTGTGGAAACTGCGAGATTGAGTCAGAATTCAGCGCAAGCGGCAGAGTTGATTGCGTTAACGAGCGTGTGTTTTGTCTAAAGGGAAGCGAGTGAATGTGTTTACCGACAGCCAGTATGCATTTGGCGTAGCTCATAGCTTTGGTCGATTGTGGAGAGAAAGAGGATTTATGACGTCGCATGGTACAAAGATCCAACACGGACAGCTCGTGAACGATCTTTTGGACGCACTTACATTGCCTAAGCAGGTGGCAATCATTAAATGCAGCGCGCATCGAAAGATTACGGATGATGTTGGTCGTGGTAACGCGTTTGCGGATGAGATTGCTAAGGAAACGGCTAAGATTCTGACAACTCGAATGTATGTTACGAGTTCAGTGAGATTGCCGACGGAGACTGGTATGTGTGAGGACACAGTTGAGAGTGTGAAAGCGATTCAGAATGAGGCCACCGAAACTGAAAAGACTAAGTGGAAAGAAAGCACGGGGAAGTTAGACGTGAATGGATGTTGGGTTGATTTGTCAGAATATCAGAGGTGGATGTTACTGGATGCGTATGTGCTTGCCGTTGTTACTATGGCCCACGGCATGTCACATATTAGTGCGAAAGGTATATGTAAGTTGCTGTCTCCTGTATGGAAGAATGATGGGATTGCTAAGTGTGCTGAGAGAGTGGTTAAGAATTATATGGTATGTTTGATGTATAATCCTGGAAAGGGCACCCCCACTCCACCTGGTCATTTTGCTCCTCCTACATGTCCCTTTGAAGTTATCCAGTTGGACTTCATCCATATGGAGAGATGCAATAACCTGAAATATGTCTTGGTTGTGGTTTGCGCGTTCTCTAGATGGATTGAGGCCTACCCTCTTAAGGATAATACTGCCCTGTCCACAGCAAAAGTTCTACTCAAGGAATATTTTCCCAGGTACGGCATGCCACGGATCGTATGGTCGGATAATAGAAGTGAGTTTGTGGGAAGTGTGATGAAGAGTGTGTGTAAGGGCCTGGGAATTCGTCAAAAATTCCATAGTGCTAATCATCCTCAATCGGCGGGTTTAGTGGAAGGGTACAATGGTACTCTGAAACTGAAACTTGGCAAAATCCAAGCAACAACCGGTTTGTCATGGCCTGATGCATTGCCTCTAGCTCTCTTATCGACCTGGGCGACTGTGCACTCTCGAGTAGGGCTTAGCCCATATGAGATTGTGTTCGGCCGTCCTGCAAACATTTGGGGAATTCCGAGGCCTAAAGAGTTTGACAGTGTTGAATATCCAATGTTGATTGACTATCTTTACGATCTGACTGCTAAATTGAGTTTGATTCATCAACAGGTTTTTGAAGCTCTACCGGCACAAACAGAGGGTCCTGGACATCGGCTCCAACCTGGTGACTGGGTGGTAACCCGCAACTTTGGGAGAAAACGTAATCTTGAGCCAAGGTTTGTGGGACCCTACCAAGTCTTGCTGGCAACGAGGACTGCAGTTCGGCTGGACGGCAGGAAGCATTGGGTGCATGCCACCCATACGAAGAAAGTCCTGCTTCCTTTGCCAGCAGATCAGTGGGTGAAGAAAGGATTTGCCCCGACCGAGACCGATGCCCTTCCACGCTACGTGTCATTCAGTGATGCTCAACTTGTAGAGAACGATTCAGTTCAGTCAGATACACCTGTTGAATCATCTGGAACTGTACCTTCGTCTTCAGCATTGAAGAATTCAAGTTCTGAACTGTCATCTGAACAATCGAACATTGTTTTGCCATCTGAACCGTTGTTTGAAGAGCAAACTCGACCTGGAAAAAGTCGATATTTTCTTCGATCGCGTGACAAGGACTAATAAAAAATTCCTTTTTTGTTTTTATATTCACACTACCCCCTCACTGTTGCTATGAACATTGTGGACATTTGCATTTTTCCTGATTTTTGAGTTCTTTTTATATATCACGTGTGTTCCTCTTCTGTGCAGCTAGGAGATTTATATTAAATTGAATGTTCAATTGATTAAAACCTACCATCTGGGTTGGCCGTAGGGCCGTGCGGGTACCTACTTCTGTTTAGCAGGTTTCTGACACTAGGTCTGTTACTTTTGTTGGTTTCTGGGAACTCCTGGGAATCGATAATCGCTACTCAGAACCAGGTGCGTCAAGAACGTTACGGACGGTCTTTAGAGGATGGAGTTCTCTAAGCTGTCGGAAATAGAGAGGATGTTGGCGCAAAGATCCAAATTGCATAAGGTTTTGCGAACAAAATGTTTCTTGTTTCAGGTTTTCATGTTATTCCTAACTGTTTCTATGCTACTGGTGGGTGGAGTGTATCTTGGGATTCAGTCGTTATTACCTTCCACTTCACCTACTTCTCCTTCTCATGATCTGAATTCTGTTCCCACTATTTCTCCACATTCCTTTCATCTTCTGCCCCAACATGAACAGGTTAGACGTGCGGAATTTATGAACAACTCCTTTGTCCAACTTCTGCATCAGCTTTAGTTGGTGATGAATACTACCAACTGTTGGGTGTGTGGGTTAATGCCACATACCATGGATAAGGGTATTCCGTATTTGGTTCTTCCTTACAGCTCCCCGGGATCAGCTCGAGCATTTAAACTATGTTCCGTAGTGCACTAGATTCCTATCCCCGTCGAGAGCCACGCTCCGCAGACCTTGGTCCCAGCCCATACCACAAGTCTTTGGCGATAGCGATTGATGATCTAGATAGAGATATTTTTGATGCATCGCTTATTCCAGAGGAAGAGGTGCGAGCAAACAAGGATCTGAGTGAGGCTGAGTATAGTATGTCAGTGGGTGATAGACAGCTTAAGAGCTCGTCTCCGATCTGGATCGTACCCCATCTTGGTCATTTCTGCCTGCAAGGTCTTGGTCGAAATCCGAGAGCTCAGCTTGGGAAGAGTGCTTGTACTGAAACGTACGTTTTACCGATGCTCTCTTCCCCTGTCTTCCTGACTGCCAAGGGTACCTATTTTGTATGTTATGATCGCGCTTATACCTGGTTGCCCCGTGATTTCTCGGGCACATGTTATATCGCGAATCTTTTGCCACTGACTTTTACAGTTGCCTCAGACTATCACAAGACTAGAGTTGTGAGAGGCGTTATTAACAAAGAGGACACTGCCGGTCAAGAAGCAGGAGACTTCTTTAAGGGTTTCCTGCCGTTTTGGGGACCTATGGTCAATAGTAGGAACCTGAGACAGTTGACTCGTGTGGTAGAATCGACTGCTAACATAACTGCAAGTGCTCTTGGTAACCTGACAGCAGAGCTTCAAGCGGATAGACTTATGACATTGCAGAACCGTATGGTTCTAGACGCTGTACTCGCAGATAGAGATGGTGTGTGCAAGGTGATCCATTCGAGCTGCTGTATTTTCATACCTGATAACGCTCCAACTGTTTATCAAGCCATCTCGAAGTTGCATAAAATCTCCGAGTCCATACACGTGGACGAAGGTGATTGGACGCTTCTAGGATGGTTTTGGGGTCTGATGTCGACTTGGGGTTGGAAGATTCTGATGATTGTAGGGGTTGTTGTGATGTTTCTGTTCACGTGTTGTCTTTGTGTACAGTGTGGTCCAGCCTTATGTGGCCTTTGTGCTACAACGTGTATAAGAAGGCCATCTGTTACCAAAGAGGCATTGATGGATAGAATAATGTTCCAGCAACAACTGAACGATCTGATGAATATCAAAATTGATTCTGATATCGACTAGTGCTTGCCTACATGAGGGCAAAAGGAGCGTCTGAGGTTCCGTGAGAATCGTAACGACATTTTGGGCATGTTCGGATATGGACGAGTTTGGTATCTACGAGCCGCAAATGACGAGTTTAGTAGGTGTAAGTGTTTTCACTACTCTACTTTGCAGGGTTCGTCTTATTCGTGGGTTTCTCCATCTGAACCCTCGGGTTCCATTTTAGATACGGCATCCATTTTGTTTCTTGCCCTCACGTAGCCGGCGAACGGACAATGTCCGCTTCATGACCCTGGGTTTCCCAAGCTCTTGCGGAAGATGCATATCCCTTTGAGTGTGTCTTTATGACTAGGGGGATGACACGGCAAAGGCAGATGGCTCCGCTCGAGGCTCATCTTGCCGTGCCGGTCTATTGTTTCAGCCTTGCATGCATTAGGCTCGAATCCTTTGATCCTGTGATCATGCTTCCGATATTGCCCCTACACTCTTTTCAATCTGTTGTCTGTCTTTGTCTTCCTTGCACCTGTTTCTGTCTCTTCTCTTAGCTTGTTTACAGCTAGAATGGAATGTGCCTAATGGTGAGATAAGGTGCTTTTACAGTTGGGAACCGGCAATGTTACTGTAATTATGTTCCGGGCTTCTGAAAAGATGAATGCAATCCTTTTGAAGTTCACTGTGGGAACTGAGTTGTAACCTTTTGTTCACCATGTTGTGCAATGACGAAAATGTGTATAAAAGGATAGATCCACTTTTGCAATTCGAAGCAGACTCTCAGAACCTACACTCTTTTGTACTTCTAGCAATTTCTGTATCCCTGCAGTAAATAATCGCTGATCTTTGACGCCAAAGGAAGTGTCCTGTGTCTCTGTGATTTGTACGCTGGAACAGGTAACCCACGAAGGTTTCAGGTGTTGTCCCCTGGCACCGCTGGGCCTTAGAATAGCCCAGTCCTTCAAGAGAGATGCCAATCACTCACAAAGTGTGCAGACATAAAGCTCAGCTCCCATTATCACAGAATACTTGTTGTATTCTCTCATCTTTTATTCTAGTGCTTTTCACTTTAAATGTAACATTCTGTTTGGTTTCCATGTTATGATGAAGCGTCTTGTCTGACCATTCTAACCTGTCAGTTGCTTGCTAGCTTTTGATGGGAACACCAGTTATTCTCTTGTACTTGAAATAAATACTCTATTTGTTTGCAGTATATCCCTAGCAGTCCAGCTTTGTTTATAACACAAGGCGACGATTAGCTAGCGAGGCAAGAAGAGTACAGAGTGAGTAGAATACTCGGCTGGTGGAAAAGAACCACGCAAATCGATAGAAAAAAGGAGAAATAGAAAACCAGAGACGTGTTATGAGGAAAAGCAAGGAAAAAAAGCAAACTGATAAGCGTGGAGAAGATTGAATGGTTTAATCGAGTTTGAAAATGAAGAGAAACCCTGTTCACAGGAAGAAAAGTGAATGCGCAAAATAAGGAAGCAGAAGACCGGCGGTGGGCGGTGAGTGTGATATTGCTTGCAAAGTGATTTACTTGCACAGACAAGGCATTGGCAGTAAATTCGCAGTAATAAGGAGCGGAACGTTAAGTGCATTTTACAAACGTACGGGATTGTTCCATCGCACGAGCAGCCGCTTGGCGTGTTACAAGAGTTGGGGTGTTGACGTCATAAACGTAATGACGATTCGGCGCATAAAGGCATTCCAGTGATCAGCGCAGAGCGGAACATAACGCGCTGCGTGTTCAACGTAAAACGTGGCATACATTTTGGGAATAGACTTTGTTGAAAGGTAACCAAGGGAAACAGACACTAGCGACACGGACGAAGGAGGAAACAAAGCGCGAGAGCATTCTGACACGAGCGAAGGAGGTAACGGAGAACAAGGGTACTGTAACCTTATTGATTTAAAATTGGGAGAATATAACGACAGTGTAAAGAAAGTGGAGGAGAGTGTAAAAAAAAAAAGAAAGAAAGGCATTTTGGAGGAGAAGTACTGTTGTGTTTAACAGAAGGAGAGTTAAGTTAGGAAAAGGATTTAGTGAATATGGAGAATCAAAATGTGCTGGTGCCTCCGATGTTTCTACAACAAAGTGGAGATCCTCCTATAGAGTGATATGAATGGATTGAGATCTTTGAGAACTATATAGAAGCTTCTGGATGGGAAGGACGTCAGCGCAACGAGGAAAAAAGCGCTATTACTAAGCACATTAGGGATGGAAGGACAACACGTGTTCACATTTTTACCAGTTGGATGGAATGCAGATGGAAGGGCTATCTCTAATGTGTATACTGAAGTGAAGGTGAGAATGAAGAAGCACTACTCGAAGGAAGTGAACATTGCCATGGCTAGGCACAAATTCTATACGCAGCCGCAAAGACAAGATGAGACTGTGGATCAATTTGTGACCCGGTTGCGGGACTTGTCAATTAAATGCAGTTTTGGGACAATTAGGGATGAAATGATAAGGGATCAAATGATAGTGCAATGTAAGAACAAAAAGATGCAGGAGAAATTATGGTCGGCGAAAAATCCATCCCTTTAAGATGCAATTGATATAGTGAAAGTAGTAGAGGAGTCGAGTGCGTGCATGAAAGAGATGGAGAAGAGAGTATGAAGGAATTGGGGGTACAACAGAAGTTTTGTGTGTAACTCAAGAGGATGTTGCGATGTTAAGTAAGAAAAGTAATGAAACAAATGAGAGGAATGTGAAGAGATACAGTAGTGGATATAATAATGCGGATAGATATAGATACCAAGGGAAAATGTGTAGCAGCTGTGGGAGTACGTACCACACTGCGGATTACAAGAAATGCTTTGCTTTAGATAAAGCGTGTAAGAAATGTGAGAGGAAGAGCGACTTTTACAAAATGTGTAAGTCAATGAATAGTGAGAAGGTTGCTGTAGTATAAAGCAAAAGGGAGCGTAATACCATGGAGGTGAATGTGGAAGGTGCAAATAAGATACTATGTTTGGGTGGTGGAGGTACATAAGAAATGGAACCAGGGAGGAAAAATAGACCAAAAGCAAAGTTTATCATAGATAAGAAAGAAAAAGAATTGATGGTGGTTTCGGAATCATTTTGGACCATCATTCCGGGGTGGTTGTTTAAAGAAAACTGGAAAGATGTGGAGTTGTTACCCAAAGACTTTGATCCGTGTGGGTATCAAGGTCAACGGATTGATATAATTGGATATTTGCTAACCGATATTGAGTTTCAGGGACGTTGTGTACGTGGGACAGCGTATGTTGCTCAGTCAGGACCACCGATACTGGGGTGGGGACATCAGTATGATTTGCACATTATGATTAATCCCAGGGCAACGAACCAGGTGAATGTTGTCGATGAGATAACTACTGAGTCAATAGTTGAAGGGATGTCTAACTTGTTTTCAGAAGACATTGGTGAATTAAGGGGTTATGTACACAAGATCATGTTAAAGGATAATGCAGTCCATATGCAACATAAGGTTAGGAAGGTACCATTTATTGCGAGACATGAGGTCAAGAAGATGTTGAGTGAGATGCTTGAGCAGGGTGTTATCGAACAGATAGAGACATCCAATGGGTTTCACCAGTGGTGATCACAACCAAATCGGACGGCAAGTACAGATTTTGTATGGATTTGCGCACATTGAATCATAACATAGTTGTGGATAATTTCCCGTTGCCTAACATAAATAAGTTGGTGTTGTCTCTGAAGGGAGGTACGTTTTTCTCGAAACTTGATTTACGCAGTGCGTACCATCAGATTAAGCTACACAATGAGTCAAAGGCATTGACTTCGTTTATCACTACTGAAGGCATATTTCAGTTCACTCGCATGCCTCACGGGCTGGCATCTGCCGCTGGAGTTTTTCAGCGCATGATGGGCTCAGTTTTGAAAGGAATAAAAAATGGGGTTTATTTCCAGGATTATGTTTTGTTGTTTGGTGAGACATTAGAGCAACACAATTTGGTTTTAAAGGAGGTTTTGAACAGGATGGAGGAGGAGGGCTTGACCTTAAAAAAGGAAAAGTGCAGGTTTGCAGTAGAGGAAGTTGAATACTTAGGGTATACTATATCTGCAGAAGGGGTTAGGCCTAAGAGAGACCTTTTGAAATCGATAAGGAGGGCGCCGGCGCCAGGTCATAAGGATCAATTGCGATCTTTTTTGGGTCTGATAGAATATTACGCAAAGTTAGTAAACAACTTTGCGGGAAAGACAGAAAAGATCAGGGTGTGCCTAAGGAAAGGTTGTAAATTTGTGTGGAGTGATGATCAAGAAAGGACTTTCAATGCAATTAAGAAAGAGATATGTGAGGCGAAAATTCTTACACCTTTTGACACGAAATTGAAATCTGTTTTAACTGTGGATGCCAGTGCTGTTGGTGTTGGCGCAGTATTGGCACAGGAGCATGCATCTGGTTTGAAAACGGTGGCATTTGCATCAAGAACACTTACGAGTTCAGAAAGAAATTATTGGAAAGGGGCGACCACTCGGTCCCCCCGAACGTATGGCGGAGTACCACGATCCCCCCGGGAAGCCATCTTGGGCGGGAGGCGAGTCTCGGCTGGTATGCCCGAAGCGGCGTAGCCGGGGCGCGCCTTTTCCCGCCCTAGAGTGGGTTGGCCTAGACACTGACGCGGCTGGCCACGCCCTTGGGGCAGGCAGGGGCGGGTTTACGCCCGCCCTGAAGACGGATAAAAGGAGAAGCAAGATCAGAAGGCATCCTCTTGTTCCTGTGCTCTGAAGCTGCACCTCCTCGCTGCTCGTGAGCTCGAGACGGAACGAAGAGCCAATTTTGAGCGTTGTAATCGTTCTTGTTTGTTTTTCAGATACTCTGTTGGAGAATGCCGAAGAAGGCGGGAAAGCGCATGACTACTGACCAGATGCTGCGCGTTCTCATGAAAGAGGTGACCGACCTAAAGAGGTGAATGGATAAAGACGAGGAAGGGGGGTCGAAACGTCCTTTGGCGGGAGCAGCCCCGGGAGGAAAAAACAAGAGGCCCAGGAGGGGAGCAGCTGGGGGAGACAACCCGGGTCCCAGTACCCCGCTCGAGGCACCCACTCCCGTGCCGGAGGAAGGGAATCCGATTCCCGTTGTGGTCACCCCCGCGTCCGGGGAGGATATGCCGCCCGAGCTGGCAGCACAATTAGCAGCGTGGTTGGGAAAAGGTAGCGAGGGCGCCACGGCTGTCGACGCGCAGGAGCTGATGAAGCAACTGCGTGAGTCACGGGAAGCAGCGAAGGTGCCCACGCCGGCTGCCGCAGTAGAGAAGCCACAGGGGACGGGTTCAGTAGCAGAGGCAACGTCCGGTTCAGGTAAGCGGCCATTGCCGATTGCGAGGGATGAGTCAGCACCCTCTCGTAGGGAGAAGTTGGGTCAGCATGTTCCTTTGGCTATTAAAGAGAAGATATGGGCAGGGGAGTACGTAAACATCTTCTCGTTGCTTACTGATCACTATGAGATGGAGCATGTGAAGGGCCAGAAGGATCTCATGCATCCGAGTGTTTGGCGCGCAAAAATGGCCGCCTTTAAGGTAAATGAAAACATTGGCAATTGGGGCCATGCGTGGGGGGTTTTTACATCGATCTTGGGGGAACGAAGGCCCGATCTGCTACCCGAATTGCCGATTTATCAGTCACGAATCATGGGGTACTCGGTATCACACGAGGGTAATCATTGGTTCTGCTATGATAACCTGTTTAGAAAGGCTAAAGAACATGATAAAAACTTAACGTGGGATTGTTATGATTCTGTGTCATGGTCCAAAATGAAGGATACTGGTATGTTAAAATTGCCATTAGTAGGGACTAACGTTGGCGAATCCTCCCGCCAGTATGCGGGGACGCCCTTTCGATCAGGTGCGGGTACCGACAATTACTCGAGGCCTGCCGGCAATACAGGAAAGAAGGGGGTTTGTTGGAACTTCAACAGGGGTAAATGTACTAGGCCCCAGGGATCGTGCAAATTTAGACACGAATGTAGTGGGTGTGGGCAATCATCCCATCCTGAGTCCACGTGCAGAGCCAAAACGGGTGATAACGGGGGTAGAGGAGGCGCCAAACAGGTCTAACATAGTCCGAGGGGCGCCTTTACCTACCCCGATTGATACCTTGGCAATGATTCCCTGGCTCAGTGAATACCCGGATCGTACTTCTGCTGGGGTGTTGCGGAACGGGTTTTCTTATGGTTTCCGCATCCCAGTGGGGGACTTTCAGGGTGTAGCAAAATGTAAAAACCAGATAGCGGTCTTACAGCATACGACCGTGGTACAGGAAAAGATCCGGAAGGAGGTTGCTCGAGGTCGAGTCGCCGGTCCGTTTAGTGTACCACCGGTTCTTAACTTTGTTTGTTCCCCTCTAGGTGTGGTCCCAAAGAAGGACCCGGGTGAGTTTCGGCTGATACATAATTTATCAGCCCCACGTGGTCTTTCCGTAAACGAAGCGATAGACCCGGAAGTGTGTTCGGTGCGGTACGCATCCTTCGATGAGGCCGTAGCCATTTTGAATCGCCTGGGGCCCGGGGCGCTGATGGCAAAATCTGATATCGAGTCAGCGTTCCGGTTGCTCCCGGTACATCCAGACGATCAGCGTCTCCTAGGTTTCATGTTTCAGGGTCATTATTACATGGATAGGTGTATGCCGATGGGGTGCTCTATATCTTGTGCCTATTTTGAAAAATTCAGTAGTTTTCTACAATGGGTCTTCACAAGGAAGACGGGTTTCCAACATGTGATGCATTACCTTGATGATTTTTTGTTCCTGGGGGCAGCCGGGGATCCGGAATGTGGGCAGGCTTTGGCGCAATTTTGTGTCTTGATGAATCAGTTTGGCGTGCCATTGGCACCAGGTAAGACTGTGGGGCCTTCCACTTGCCTCGAGTTTCTGGGGATCGAGTTAGACTCCGGAGAGGGTTGTTTTCGTTTACCAGCTGACAAAGTGTTGAAGTTCAGGACATCCCTGCAAATGTGTATAAGTGGACCCAAGGTTAAGCCGCATCAATTACAGCAGTTAGTTGGGCAGTTGAATTTTGCCCTGAGGGTTATACCAATGGCCCGCCCCTTTTCCCGTTCGATTGCTCAAGCCATGGTCGGCCTGAAGGAGGGCCATCATCGCACAAGGCTCTCGGCAGAGGTCCGCCAGGACATGCGCATTTGGTTGGCATTTCTGGCGGATTTCAATGGTCGAGTCGTCTGGCACAAACCGGCCGTGTCCTCTGATGAGCTGGGGCTGTGGACAGATTCGGCAGGGAGCATAGGTTTTGGTGCCATCTTCGGCACAAGATGGTCTGCACAAAAGTGGCCGACATGGTGGCATGACAGTGGACTGACAAGTAACATTGCTTTCCTGGAACTTTTCCCCATTTTAGTGGCCCTGAGAACTTGGCCCGAAGGGTTCAAAGATCACTCTGTGGTATTTTGGTCTGACAATATGACCGTGGTCGAGTGTATCAATAGCCAGGCAGCACGATGCAAATGGATTTTGAGACTGCTCAAGGAAATTGAATGTGCTATTCAGAGCAAGACATGTCCCAGGGGTAATGAACCAGGCGGCTGATGCACTGTCTCGTTTTCGTATGCAGGCTTTCTGGGGTTTTCTTCCCACAGCGGACCCGGAGCCGGCACCCTTTCCCGAAGCTCTCTGGTCTCTCGGTGCCCCGAACTTCGTAACCTCGTGGGAGA
Source organism: Lissotriton vulgaris (assembly GCF_964263255.1). Lineage (NCBI taxonomy): Eukaryota > Metazoa > Chordata > Amphibia > Caudata > Salamandridae > Lissotriton > Lissotriton vulgaris. The sequence continues at coordinate 38,466 of NW_028248935.1, forward strand.
GAGTTTAGCACCCAGGACGAGGAAGGCATATGAAGGGGCGTTCCGGTCCTATTTAGCCTTTTTGGGGACTGATAGAGAGGAGCTTTGGGGCCAGGAGGAGTGGGTGGTAAATTTTCTGATGTCCTTACATCGGGTCGGGAAATCGGTGGCCACGGCTCAGAGGCATCGGGTTGCCATTTCCTTTGTTGCTAGGGCTCATGGGATCCGTGACCCGACAGCGTCTTTCGTTGTACAGAAAGCGCTACGGGGGTGGCAACGCCTTGAGGGTCGCAGAGTAGACGAAAGGCGCCCGATAGGTTTGGATAGGCTGGCCCAGTTATTATCCAGACTCCCTGCTACGTGTTCATCTCAGTTTGAGACAGTTTTATTCCGAGCCGCTTTTACGCTGGCATTCCATGGGGCTATGCGGGTAAGCGAACTAGTGGCGAGGAACAAGGTGGATGTGACAGGAGGATTGTGCCAGGAGCACGTCCAGATCAGAGGGGAGACAATGACGGTCTCATTTGTCAGGTCCAAGACCGATCAAAGTGGGATGGGAGACTGCGTAATCATACGCAGGATTCCCGGGTCCTCCATGTGCCCGGTAAAGTGTTTAGAAGATTATTTAGCACGAAGGGTGGCATCATGGGGGGGGACCTTGTTGAGACACGCTGACGCCACCCCACTGACAAAGTTTCAGTTTCAGCGGGTGCTTGCGATGTCGATTGCCGCTGCGGGCTTGAACCCGGGCGAGTTTGGGACCCATTCCTTTCGGATAGGGGCTGCTACAGAAGCTACAGCCAGGGGTCTGAATGTAGAACAAGTTAAACGTGTGGGGCGTTGGTCCTCCAATTGTTATAAAAGGTATGTGCGGTTGCACATGTTGTGAAGCTGTAACGATGTACTCACGCTTCTTGTTTTTGTTTGGTTTTCAGTTGCGCAAGCCTACGAGGCGGGGCGGACTTTGCAGTCGACCCAACACCGGGCCAGCGGTCAGACATCACCGGCTGTGAAAAAGGAGGTGTGGGTCGTGGGCCACTCATACGTGAGACGTGCCGCGGACGTATTCAAAGCAGGTGACATGATTCACGTAGCTGGGGAATACGGGTACAGTGTGTCCTTCTACGGAAGAGGCGGTCTCTGTATTGACCAGTTTCAATCATTTTTTGAGGGTTTGCTAGGGCGGACGAGGTCACCGCCGTCTGTAGTCATAGTACATCTTGGGGGTAATGATTTGGTCACCACTGGTAGACGACTTCTTCTGGAGGCAATGCTTTCCACTGTAAGTTGGTTAGCGAGGAGAGTTCCAGGGTGCACAATTGCGTGGTCCCATATAATCCCACGAAAAGTGTGGCGGGGGGCTATTTCGGTTCCTGCTTTAAATCGTTCTGTTAGAAAGCTTGATAACAAAGTGAGTAGGTTGTTCCGTTCCAAGACACTGCATTCTATTTCGCATGGGTGTATTAATGATGACAGTATGTATTTGGGGGATGGAGTGCATTTGTCTCGGGTGGGGAATGAGTTACTCCTAGGAGACTTCCTAGCATGGCTAAAAACGTTATACCATGACCTTTAGGTAGGAGCATTGTGGGGGGTCCGGATAGCCGGTCAACTATCCGGCCTGTGGCGGTAAGGTCATGATCGGTGAGCACTAATTGGAAGATCCCTATGAGTGGGCGTCACCCAGCACGGATGGGAGCGCTCGGGGGAGGTGGCTATTGGCCCCTCAACGGGGAGGCGGTCCCTTCTAAGGATGGGTCGCCGAAAGAAAAGGAAAGGCGGTCAAGGCCCCTTCCTGGGTAGGAGGGGTTACAGCCCCCTCCTGGCGAATTTCCCAGGGCCAGGACGTCTGCGACGGCAGATGTGGTAAGTTGTGTGGGGTTTGGGGGGGGGTCTACGCTACCTTCTAGATACCTCACACGAGTCCTCGTACGACCTCTAAGTGGCGTCGAGTTTTTATTGGGGCCCCCGTCAAGTCAAGGGAAATTGGTAATTGCACTTGAGGTACGCCTCTGGGCCGCCCCTCACAAGTGAGGGCGATATTTCTGGGTTAGGGATCTTGACACCGGTTACGACCTTGCCGTTGGCCCTTAAACGTTAGGATGTACAATTTCAAAATTTCAAGTAAATGTTTTGTAGGATGTTAGTTCGGCTAGGAGAACCTTTGTATTAGAGAATCTGTTAAGGTTAGCCAAACATCGCAATGTGGTAATGAAATTGTACATAATATGAAACTGTTTATTTCATGTTTTAATTTTGTTTCATATTTTAATAAATACGGCCGGGAGGGTCACTCCCTCCCGTCTTCCAAAAACTTCAGAACTGTTTCCGGTTTCCCATCCTTGGGGATTGTGTTGAGAGGGGGTGGCGGGTATCTCAGCCATATGGAAAGGGGCGACCACTCGGTCCCCCCGAACGTATGGCGGAGTACCACGATCCCCCCGGGAAGCCATCTTGGGCGGGAGGCGAGTCTCGGCTGGTATGCCCGAAGCGGCGTAGCCGGGGCGCGCCTTTTCCCGCCCTAGAGTGGGTTGGCCTAGACACTGACGCGGCTGGCCACGCCCTTGGGGCAGGCAGGGGCGGGTTTACGCCCGCCCTGAAGACGGATAAAAGGAGAAGCAAGATCAGAAGGCATCCTCTTGTTCCTGTGCTCTGAAGCTGCACCTCCTCGCTGCTCGTGAGCTCGAGACGGAACGAAGAGCCAATTTTGACCCACCCACCAGCCCCTGAGGACAGCAAGTGGTTTTTGAATAAAGTTGATGGATAACTCTGATTTTCGTTTACAGGTTGTGGTATTATCGTGAGAATTTGAGTATGTAATAAAGAATGGACGATTTGTGTTACGTTTCGCAAATAAAGAAATTCTGCTTTAGTGTTCATTGGTAAGCATGCTTTTAATAAAATTGTAGTTGCTACTGTCTTTTTTTAGTTTAGTCATTTAGTTAGCATTGTCGTATTTATTTTGGTCGGGCGGTAAGGTCATGATCGGTGAGCACTAATTGGAAGATCCCTATGAGTGGGCGCCACCCAGCACGGATGGGAGCGCTCGGGGGAGGTGGCTATTGGCCCCTCAACGGGGAGGCGGTCCCTTCTAAGGATGGGTCGCCGAAAGAAAAGGAAAGGCGGTCAAGGCCCCTTCCTGGGTAGGAGGGGTTACAGCCCCCTCCTGGGGAATTTCCCGGGGCCAGGACGTCTGCGACGGCAGATGTGGTAAGTTGTGTGGGGTTTGGGGGGGGTCTACGCTACCTTCTAGATACCTCACACGAGTCCTCGTACGACCTCTAAGTGGCGTCGAGTTTTTATTGGGGCCCCCGTCAAGTCAAGGGAAATTGGTAATTGCACTTGAGGTACGCCTCTGGGCCGCCCCTCACAAGTGAGGGCGATATTTCTGGGTTAGGGATCTTGACACCGGTTACGACCTTGCCGTTGGCCCTTAAACGTTAGGATGTACAATTTCAAAATTTCAAGTAAATGTTTTGTAGGATGTTAGTTCGGCTAGGAGAACCTTTGTATTAGAGAATCTGTTAAGGTTAGCCAAACATCGCAATGTGGTAATGAAATTGTACATAATATGAAACTGTTTATTTCATGTTTTAATTTTGTTTCATATTTTAATAAATACGGCCGGGAGGGTCACTCCCTCCCGTCTTCCAAAAACTTCAGAACTGTTTCCGGTTTCCCATCCTTGGGGATTGTGTTGAGAGGGGGTGGCGGGTATCTCAGCCATATAAATATTTGAACGAGAAGCGTTGGCAGCTGCGTGGGGTTGTGAGTATTTCAGAATGTACTTATGGGGATTTCGGTTCAGTTTGTTGACAGATCATAATCCTTTAGTAAAGATATTATCCCCTGGTGGTGCAGGTAAAAGATCTGCAAGGTTGGCGAGGCTGGCTGCTAGATTGCAGGAATATTTGTACATTGTTGAGTATATCCCCAGGTGGAAAAATAGTCAAGCGGATGGTTTGTCTAGGCTTCCTTTACCATGGGAGGAAGTTGATAAACCTGGTGTGGAATATTTTCAAAGTGAAGGGTCTATAGATGCTATTGACGATTTGGTTGAGATGTGTACTGGTGCAATAAATAGAAGTAAATGGAATCTATGTATGGCGAGTGATGACGTTTTGAAAGTTGTTAAAGAGTTGATTAAAAAAGGGGCAAGGCGTGAAAGCACTCTTCCCCTAGCTTTAAGGCCTTATGTGAAAATTTTGGAAGATTTGTCCATTCTAGATGTTGAGGGATGGAAGGAAGATAAATTTATCCCACCTCAAGATCTCAGATTCACCTTGTTCAAGTTAGCGCACGAGGGGCACTTAGGTCAATCACTCACCAAGAAAAGGGTGAGAGAGCATTTTTGGTGGCCATCAATGGACCAACAAATCTCAGAATGGGTAGAGAAGTGTGCGGAATGCTTTGAGAGTTGGAAAAGGTTGAAATTAGGTAGCCAGGGACAGTGTGGTAAAATTAAAAATCCAGAGTTGCCTTGGCACCCTGTGTGTTTGGATTTTATAGGACCATTTTATACTTTTAGTCAAGATATGAGATTTGGTTTAGTTTTGATTGACGTAACTGAGAAGTGATTGATTGTGAAATTTACAAGAGAGATCACAACAAGGTGTACCATCAAGTTGTTGACTGATATATTCAGGGAAGATGGTTACCCAGTGAGATTGATAACTTATAATAGAATGCAATTAACTTCGGAAAATTTTTTGAAGTTTTTGGATATGTCTGGGATTGTACAAACCAGAACATCGTTGTACAACCCACAGGGTAATGGAATTGTGGAGAGGGCAAACAGGATGGTGAAGGATGCAATCCAGATGGCTGTGTCTTCGGGTGGGAATGTTAAAGACATGGTAAATGATTTAGTGTGGGCGTATCGGACAACAGAGAACAATGTTTCTGGGAAGATTCCATTTAATGTGATGAGAGGGCGTATGGCAAGTACCAAACTTGTCCCTGCGTGGATGAAAGAGTGCATTGGTTTAGCGAGTTTTGGGAGTAAAGCCACTAGTGATGTGGATAAGTTAAAGGTGGAAAGGTTTTCAGTTAGTGATTGGGTAAAAGTTAATTCAGGACGACTTGGAAACGGTTTAACAAAGTTCAGAGGGCCATTTAAAATAAACTCCGTAAACAATAGATTTGTGACACTATATAATGGTGAACATTGGAATGTGCGGAGGGTGGCTTTGTACACAAAATGTAATAGAAATGAAAGTCAAGTCAAGTCAAGTCAATAAATTTATATAGTGCGCTACATACCCAGAGGGCCTCAAGGCGCTTCGGGAAGGGTGGTGAATTACTTGTCAAATATCCACGTTTTAAGTTGCTTTCTGAATGCTAGGTGGTTCTGAGTAAGGCGAAGGTGAGTGGGAAGTGAGTTCCAGGTTTTAGCTGCCAGGTAGGAGAAGGATCTACCTCCCATGGTGGTTTTGTTGATGCGAGGTACAGTGGCGAGGGCTTGGTTGGAGGATCGTAGCTGGCTGGAGGGGGTGTAGAAGGACAGTCGTGTGTTGAGGCATTCGGGTCCGATTTCGTAGAGTGCTTTGTGTGCGTGGGTTAGGAGCCGGAAAGTAATCCTCTTATTGACGGGGAGCCAGTGGAGGTTTTTTAGGTGGCCAGAGATGTGTTCTTTACGCGGTATGTCTAATATGAGCCTGGCTGAAGCGTTCTGGATGCGTTGGAGTTTTTCCTGGATTTTTGCGGTGGTACCGGCGTAGAGCGTGTTTCCGTAGTCCAGTCGGCTCGTGACTAGAGCGTGAGTGACTGTTTTTCTAGTTTCGGTGGGGATCCAGCGAAATGCTTTTTTGAGCATGCGAAGAATGTTGAAGCAAGATGAAGAAACGGCGTTGACTTGTCTGTTCATCGAGAGTGAGGAATCCAGGATGAAGCCCAGGTTGCGTGCGTGGTCCGTCGGGATAGGTGCTTTTCCAAGGGCCTCTGGCCACCAGGAGTCATCCCAGGCAAAGGGGGAGGTGCCTAGGATGAGGACTTCTGTTTTGTCGGAGTTCAGTTTCAGACGGCTGTGCTTCATCCATTCGGCTACTTCTTTCATTCCTTCATGCAGGTTGGTTTTGGCCGTGTTCGGGTCTTTGGTGAGTGATAGGATCAGTTGAGTGTCGTCGGCGTAGGAGATGATGTTGAGGTTGTGTTGGCGTGCGATGGCCGCGAGGGGGCTCATGTATACGTTGAAGAGGGTGGGGCTGAGTGAGGACCCTTGGGGTACGCCGCAGATGACTTCAGAGGCCTCTGACTTGAATGGTGGGAGGCGGACTCTCTGGGTTCTTCCGGTGAGGAACGAGGTGATCCATTCCAGTGCTTTTCCTTGGATTCCTACGTTTCTGAGGCGCTGTAGAAGGGTGCTATGACAGACAGTGTCGAAGGCTGCGGAGAGGTCGAGGAGGATGAGGGCGACTGTGTCTCCATTGTCCAGTAGAGTTCGAATGTCGTCTGTTGCTGCGATGAGGGCGGTTTCAGTGCTGTGCTTGGCTCGGAAGCCGGATTATGAGGGGTCGAGGGATTTGTTGGTTTCGAGGAATGCGGCGAGCTGGTTGTTGACCGCTTTCTCGATGACTTTGGCCGGGAATGGAAGGAGCGAGATAGGGCGGTAGTTTTTGAGTTCGGTGGGGTCAGCTGTGGGTTTCTTCAGGAGGGCGCTGAGTTCGGCATGTTTCCAGCTTTCCGGGAAAGTTGCGGATTTGAGGGAGCAGTTGATGACATCTCGGAGGTGCGGTGCTATAATGGAGTCTGCTTTGTTGAAGATGTGGTGAGGGCATGGGTCTGTGGGGGATCCTGAGTGGATGGAGTTCATCAGGCGGATGGTGTCCTCAGTGGAGATTGGCTTCCAGTCATTGAGGATGTTCAGGGGGGGGTGGGGGTCCTGTAGGGGGTTGGGTGGGTTGGTCATCGGGTCGGTTGTCGAAGCTGTTGTGGATGTCTGCAATTTTGTTGTGGAAGAATGAGGCTAGGGAGTCCCAGAGGTCTTGAGAGGGGGTGATGTCGTTGGAGTTGGCCGAGGGGTTGGTAAATTCTTTGACGATGTTGAATAGTTCCTTGCTGTTGTGGGCGTTGTTATCTAGTCGGTCCTTGAGAGCGGCTTTCTTGGCATTCCGGATCAGTTGGTGGTGAATGCGGGTAGCGTTTTTGAAGGCGTCCTTGGTGCTGGTGGTTGGGTCTTTTTTCCAGGCCTTCTCAAGGGAGCGGCAGAGTTTCTTGGATTTCTTAAGATCATCGTTGAACCAGGAGGCCTTCTTGCTGCCTAGTTTGATTTGTCGTTTTTTCAGTGGTGCTAAGATGTCGGCGCTGTTGGATAACCATTGGGTGAGGTTGGTGGCTGCTTGGTTTGGGTTTGAGGAGTGGGCTGGGGGGTTTTGAAGAAGCGATGAGGAGATCTTGTCGATGGTGATTTTGTTCCAGTTTCTTTGCAGAGTGGGTTGAGGGTGGTTGTTGGAGGAGGGCTTGTTGTAGGTGAAGTGGACGCAGCTGTGGTCAGTCCAAAGGAGAGCTGTGGTGTGGCTGAAGGAGACATGTTTGCTGGAGGTGAAGATAGGGTCGAGTGTGTGACCTGCGATGTGGGTGGAGGTGGTGACAAGTTGTTTAAGTCCGAGGTTGGCGAGGTTGTCCAAAAGGGTGGTGGTGTTGCGGTCGTTGTTCTTTTCAAGGTGAAAGTTGAGGTCTCCCAAAAGGATGTAATCCTTGGAGGGGAGCGCGTGTGGAGTGATGAAGTCCGCGATGTCTTCACTAAACTGTGCGCGGGGTCCTGGTGGCCTGTAAAGGAGGGTACCTCTGAGTGTGGTTTTGGGGTCGATGTGGATCTGGAAGTGAAGGTGTTCAGAGTTGGCGAGATTGACGTCTGAGCTGGTTGAGATGCGGATGGATTTCTTATGGACGATAGCAATACCTCCTCCTGTGTGGTCAGTACGGTCCTTGCGTATGATCTTATAGTCTTCCGGGATGGCAATGGTGATGTCTGGGGCTGATGTGGCGTTCATCCATGTTTCTGTTAGGAAAAAAGTGGGTGCGAAAATAAGACACTATGGGGCACATTAGGATCTCGGACTGACTTGCGTCCATCCGGGACCCCAGAGTAGGAGGGAACCTCCACATGGCCTGCGGAGTTCCCTCCTGTGAAATTAGGATGTGACCGCCACCCTGGCGGTCACATCCTCCATTTTTACCATTGCTGTGGGTGCGGCTTCAAGCTGCACCCGCCTAAATGGTAAAAATGCATACATTGCATTTGTATGCAGAAAGCGGCAGGCACTGTGCGGTGCCTGCTGATTCCTGCATACAAATGCAGGGGGGTACCATAGGTACCCCCCATGTCACCCTACCCCTCCCTTTACCCAGGGGGCCCGCAACGGGCCCCTGCAGTGAAGTTCCACATGCTTTTCCATGGCGCAAAACCCACTGCGGAAAAGCATTTTTTAACACCCATCCTAATATTGCTCCATATTAGAGCTTTTCTGCCGCGGTTGTAAGCTAACCGCGGCGGAAAAGCAGCGGACTGAAACCTGGACCCACCAGCCATCCTAATGTGGCGGTGGGTCTTTGGTGGGTCCGCAGCGGATTTTCCGCATCCTCCGAGCCGGCGGGGGCTTCCGCCGGCCCAGAGGATGCGGAAAATCCGCTATCCTAATGAGCCACTATGTTGAGTGAGTGTGAAAGTGTGATGGGGCATAACTTATTTAGATAGTATGTTTGCTTCATTTGTTTCCGTTTAGATTTGGGCATGGTTGTACTTTCTTTTTTTTTTTTAATTTTTCTTTTTTTTTTCTCTATGTGTTTTGTATTTAGTCTAGGAAGAGAAGAGGATATGTAGTATTCTCTCATCTTTAATTCTAGTGATTTTCACTTTAAATGGAACATTCTGTTTGGTTTCCATGTTATGAAGAAGCTACTTGTCTGACCATTCTAACCTGTCAGTTGCTTGCTAGCTTTTGATGGGAACACCAGTTATTCTCTTGTACTTGAAATAAATACTCTATTTCTTTACAGTATATCCCTAGCAGTCCAGCTTTCTTTATAACAATACTCTGTGCTCCTCCAGCTGTGTGCCCCCCACCATTCAAAGCAGAGGTTGGATTTGATGTGTACTTATAAATGGAGAAGCGGTCGGTCTTAGCTTTCCCCAAATGCTCAAAATGTAGTCCAGTGGGACAGCTTTTACTATATGTGTCATTTATTACCATACAGCAATGTTGGTCTTTCTGTTCTATTCCTGAGCCCGTCCCTCCCTCCCTGTTTCTGTTGATGGTGATTGGTTTGTGTTTTTCATCTTGAGTTTCTTTGGTTTTCTCAGGATGTGTGGATAAAGCGCATCCCCCTTTATGCATGCTGGGCCAGGTAGACAGCACCATATTGGGGGAAATATCCGAATTTGCTAGGTAACAGGTTTATGCTGGATCAGGTCAACATGTTCCACACCCTGGTGGTCCAAATGAATCCGAGGGGTCTTTTCAGGACCAGTGAGTGTATTGCGGACTCTAGTATGAGTCCTAAATAAACGGTGTAGGGATGTTATTTATTCTAGTGGAACAGCATCAGGTCAGAAAAGTACCTTAAAATGCTTCCCCGAAATATACCATGATCCAACCTGGAGAAAAGGAAAAGGAAGGGGGAGGGAAAATAGTTGTGCAAATGAAAACAAATTGCTGATGAGGGTGCTCGTGATGAATATTCACCCTTCCAATTCATTGTTATGTGCGCTGTGTACTTTTCTTAATGAGTACCATACAAAGTTTTTGATGTACAGAGATCGCGCAACTGTGAATATCAACATGATGAGGATTGCCATTTTCACACAATCAACTTGTTATACAAAACACAACCCAAAAACGACTGAGTATTGCCATTTCAGACTTGAAAGCACAACATATGTAAGCCATTGTATTTATAAAATGTCAGACATTCCTAGTAAGATATATACATAGGTTGAGTAACCAGCATTTTTTACCCCCACGCTTAGGCCTATGTGTGCCTTAGGTCAATTCAGAGGATAGCGTGCACTGCAGTGTACCTAGAATTGTAAACAAACAGGAGCCGCTGTTAAAGACTCCCCAGTTGCATTATTCATATGTTACTGGTATTGGTATAGCATGGTTGTACTCACACTCTGATGCGCGTGATTACCTGTTTTACCTTCCACTTGCCCTGCCTGTTAAGGGTGTATATAGTGCAACAGGTCATCCCACTTAATTGTATGTCCCTCTGGTATTGTTGATGTTTATCAGTAAAGACACGATTGCATTGCACATATTTTAAAAGGATAGAATTCATGTTACAAAACTAAATATAATCATTGTCTGTGCCAACGCTTGTTGTTATACATGTTGATGCTTCATCAAGAATCTTTCCAGAAGCTGTCACGTTTGGTATTGTATGCATAGGCTAAGAGAGTCTTTCCCACGTGAGGATTATGAAAATATTGGAACCGTTGTAGGGAAAGACTATTTAAGGGGCATGCTTGTACGTGACGGCGCTTCGTCTCAGATTGCTGTTTCTCAGAAGCGCTCAAGATCGGCTGCTCCAGAATCCCTTTGTTGCCCCACCCGACTTCAGAAAACCTTGATATCTTTTCTGGCCTGAGGTTCCTTGCTTCGCCCCTTTCCTTTCCTTCCCGTCTCGCTCCTCCTTACCGACTTTCGCCCACTTACCTGAAAACGGCTGATGACTCCGGCGCGTTGGGAGCCTTCCAGGGAGTCATCGGACCGGAGACACGCCTTCCTTTGCTTCCTGCCCGCATCGGAAAATCCTCGTCTTCCGGATCCTGTCTACAAAATGAAAAAATGACAGTAAGACTTAAATTAAAGCAGTACTAACCATTTTTTGTCAAACTCCTGACAAATGAACAAGCCTTGATACCAACAATTATTTAAAGACATTTCCCAGCTGAATAGAGACGGAGTAACACTCGTTTTAGAAACTCAATTTAATAATATGTTTCAAAATAATTGTGAAAGCTTGTGAGACTAAACAAGCTTTGGTTACAATTTGTTTAAGAAAGGATTTAACAGAATGTACAAATCGTGATGTAACCTGGTTTTAGCATAAACCTAGTTATTACCTAGTTTTGATTTTAACAACTATTTGCAAGAGTAGTTGGTAGGCTTTGTTCTTTTCTTTTCTTATTTTGCAGAAAAACTCCAGAACCCCATTTACAGATGTAAAACTGAGACATAAGGTATGTGCATGAGTTTGCAGTGAGTTTGCTTTACAATTAACATACTAATACTCATGTTTTCAAAGAAGCATTACTGAAAGGTTTTGTTTTCTTGCTATTTAGGAGACGATCAAAAGTAAATAGATCGCAATTACCTTTTGGCTCAGAAAAGTGGGAACAGGGGCCAATATTTACAACGGTCAGTATATAGAAAGAATTAAACATTGTTGACTGTTAGATAATGATTAGGAGCTTAGGTTAACTAGTGTTTGTATTACACTTCAGGATTATATGACATAGAACATATATAACCGCATCATCGGCCTGGAACAGTTTCAAGAGGAACGACAACAGGAACCAGTGTTTTGTTGTTGTTTGTTTGCTTCTCTCTCCACTTCCCCTTTCCCTTGTGGAAAAGTTGACTCAGTCAGTGTTTCACTTCCTGACTACGTTAGCTGATCCTTGAGGGAGTTGGGAGTTTGCGGCATCAAGAGGAAACAAATGGAGTGACTCAAGAAACTACGCAACACTGCCTTCCTGGAAGTCAAGGTTACATGGTGCACGCAATGTTTTTTAAGCCTCTTCATCATTGCAAAACAGTCTCTGTGGGCAGGGTCTATGACCCGAAATCTGTCCAGCATGTGTGGAAGTTGAAAGCTAGCCTGGGTGTTGGATACAGTGGTGACTTTCTACGGTGGCCATCTTGGAGTAGAGTGAATGTGTGGATCATGGAGGAGCCACCATTATTCAGAGTGTATCTCAATGATGTGATCAACTACAATCAGAGTTCTGTTACCTTGACCGGTATGAAGTAATTCTCTATTGGGGTGCTGTTTGTGCAATCATTACAAAGGACAGTGGTCCCTAGGCAGGAGAAGTTTTCAAGAAATAAATAAAGAATAAATAGGCACTATATTCATTGTCCAGCCAGACAGTTTTATTTCTGATAAATAATTTATACAAAAAATCCAGTGTGATAACAGCAGGACACCAGCCGATGTCCAGCTAACACACTTAGGAAGGGGACAAACAAGAAATATTGGAGGCAATTTAGACAGTCTGTGTAGTACAATTCACAGTCAAACAATACTAATTGCACACTATTGCTAGCGTCAAATAGTACATTTCATACACATATAGTGTGACAAGGTCGACGACGTTTCGCACCTATAAATTATTCAAGGTTCATCTTTAGGACATCAAATATATGCCTTCTTATTTGAAAAGTCACAATAAACTTTTTAGCCCGTACTGCAAGACTGGTGGGAAGGCCGATTGCCTGGGTATTATATAATTTGCCTGCCGAATTTACAGCAAGACTACCGCAACAAGTTAAGAGAAATGCGTAAAGTTGCATGGAACGGGCCGTCAATGCGATCCGCGTTCAAGGGGAAAATTGTGTTTTTTTGGTGTTCCTCCTGGCAGTGTTTCTTCACAGGTGTCTAGTTTTAAGAAAAGTCTGTATTTGGTAGTTTTCCCTAGATGGCGGCCAAGCTGGGGACAAAAAACATAGGTGACTGCCTTAAAAAAACTGGTTGTTTTGTGATAGATCATTTTTATGTATCCACAATATGTTTTTGACCCTTCACTGTCACTGTCACAGGCACGTGGCACACCCACACAAGTGTGGTACTGTTTTTATTGAGAGACCTGCAGAAACACTGGGTAGTAAGAAACTTGTGTCGGACCAGTGATCCCACAACTTTCCCACGCAGAAATGTAAGGGAAATTAGATTTTTGTTTAGCTAAATTTGAGGACTGTGGGAAATTCTAGGTAGGAAAACGTTGGGGGATCCGCACAAATCACAGCTCCCTAAACTCCCCAGATGTCTAGTTTTCAGAAATCTCTTGGGTTTAGTAGGTTTCTTTAGATGGACAGCAAGCCCGGACGCAAAAACGCAGGTGACTCAATTGTTGATTTGTGATTGTCTATTTTGATGTCTCCACAATATGTTTTGGGCCCTTACCTGTTGCAGGAAAATATTGATTCCAAAATTTAGACAAACCAAAATATTGAGTCCAAAATATAGAATGGACAAAATATCGAATGGACAAAATATAGACATCAAAAATATCGTTTTGAAGGTAAGTAATGTAATATCGATTTTAAAAATATAGACAGTCAAAATATCGAAATACATAATATAGTTTATTAAAATATCGAATTTTTAATAATATTGAATTTTTTTAAGTGTTTTTATGTTAGTATATGTGTGAAAAGTGCATATATTTTGTGATTTATTTTAATTATTAATTTTATGTAATTTAATTATTGTGTAATTTAATTATGTAGCGGGTTGTGGGTTTATAAGGGAATAGGGTGGGAAGTAATTAATTAATTGGTATTTATTTAGAATAAATTGATAATTAATTTTTGATTGGTAATTAATTGATTCTTAATTGATAATTATTTTTTATTAATTGATTAATTTATAATTATGTGAATTAAATTAATGCATTTTCTGTAGCTGGTTGTGGGTTTATAGGGGAATAGGGTGGGAAGTAATTTAATTATAATTAATTAAATATGTTAATTAATTAATTGGTATTTATTTAGAATACATTGTTAATTAATTTTTAATTGGTAATTAATTCTTAATTGCTAATTATTTTTTATTAATTAATTAATTGATAATTATGTGAAATAAAATTAATTTATTTTCTGTAGTTGGTTGTTGGTTTATAGGGGAATAGTGTGGGAAGTAATTTAATTATAATTAATTAAATATGTTAATTATTTAATTGGTATTTATTTTGAACACATTTTTATTACTTTTTAATTGATAATTAATTAATTCTTAATTGATAATTAATTTTTATTAATTGATAATTTATAATTATGTGAATTATATTAATTTATTTTCACTAGAGTGGGAGTAGTAAAATGTATCCCTATGCTATCTAACGTTTTTCCTACTGTTGAACTCCCTGGAGTAGAAATAGTAATTTTTACCCCAACGCTATCCAACGCTTTCCCTACTGTTGCACTCTGTGGAGTGGGAATAGTAATTTTTACCCCTACGCTATCCAACGCTTTCCCTACTGCTGCCCTCTCTGGACTGGGAATAGTAATTTTTAACCCTACGCTATCCAACGCTTTCCTTACTGTTGCACTCTCTGGAGTGGGAATAGTAATTTTTACCTCTACGCTATCTAACGCTTTACCTACTGTTGCACTCTCTGGAGTGGGAATAGTCATTTTTACCTCTATGCTATCCAACGTTTTCCCTACTGTTGTACTCTCTGGAGTGGGAATAGTAATTTTTACCCCTGCGCTATCCAACGCTTTCCCTACTGTTACACTCTCGGAGTGGGAATAGTAATTTTTACCCCTACGCTACCCAACACTTTGTCTACTGTTGCACTCTCTGGAGTGGGAATAGTAATTTTTACCCCTACGCTATCCAACGCTTTCCCTACTGTTGCACTCTTTGGAGTGGGAATAGTAATTTTTACCCCTACTCTATCCAACGCTATCCCTACTGTTGCACTTCCAGCAGTGGGAATAGTAATTTGTACCCCAAAGCTATCCAACGCTTTCCCTACTGTTGCATTCTTTGGAGTGGAAATAGTAATTTTTACCCCTACGCTATTCAACGCTTTCCCTACTGTGCACCTACTAAATCCTTCATCCAGACACTTATACATCCACTCATTCTTCAATATGTAAGACATATTTTAACTTTACAGAAACATACAGTCACTGGATGTTGTCATCAGTGATGTCATTTGAGATGTCATCAGTGATGCCATCAGTGATGTCACTGACCATGTCATGAATGATGTAATATGTGACATCATCAGCAGTGGATTGCGGGTGCGCGATATATAGTTAGCGCATCTAACTATATATGGAATTTCAATGGTTTTATGCGAGTAAGATAAGGTTTTGTAAATGCTAATTCCTAACTATATATGGAGTATAACCTATGGTTTTTTCATTGAATTTCAATGGTTTTTTGAAAGCTAATATTTCTATCTGTAAAATGTATTTTTCTTTAAATCATAAAATATATTGTACATTTTTTTTATACAATTTAAAAAAAAAAAAATTGTTCCGCTCCTAGTCCGCGAACTGGTCAGCTTCCCGTTAGCTGAATTCAAAGCCGCAACTTGGTGCGCACCCAAATAACTACAGTGCAGCTCAGCCTCGAGACGAACAACAGAATTCACCAGCAATAGCCAGAAGATCGGTTGTGCCAGAAGTTACGGGACCTGAAGCAAGGGAGCTGATCCCAAATATTCAAATGGACATGGGGGAAGTCAAACAAGTTTGTATGAGGTGCAATCAAACATTATGCTACCGCGAAAGTAGTATAACTCTTATCATTAGAGCCATCAAAAATCATGTATGTCCAAAACGCCCCCAAAAATAAATTCTTCTTTTTTTTGTTGCTCCTGTTGAGCCCTCTTCGATGAATCATTTTTGTTTCCCCCCCTCCCCCCAAAAAATAAAAAAAAATACAAAATGTTCAGAAAAAAACAAAAAAATATAAAAAATGTTCAGAAAACTAATAAAAAAAATTTAAAACATTATTAAAAAAAATTGGTAGAATTCTTTGAACTCTGCCAAGCTCTATTTCTATTAGTTCGCTCCCAGTTCGCACTCCGGTACGCGAACTTTGAGCGCACCCCAAAAATTTTTTTTTAAAAAAGGAACAGTAAGTATAAGGAAAGAAAACAGACAGCTATGTTACTATAAAGATAGCTATAGGGAGTAAAGAAAAGATACTGTGACCCGCAATTCACTTGAATAACGCTGAAAAGTCAACGATATTCATGCATTATTCAGCAAATGCTCTTAGCCATGTTATCCACCACCCATTGAATAACATGACTAAATACTGCTCAGAGCCCCATGAGGAACGCTTTCCATTTAAAAGAGAAAACATATCATCATAGAAAAGAATCGTTTTTAAACACAGCATATAAATCAAGTGTATACCTGCATTCAAGAGGAAATGACTGAAAATGTCCTTGAGACACACGAAAGCGTTTTCTGGAATACCCTAGCACCATTTTTCCGACATTATTAACATGGCTATGTAACTCCCATAATCAAAATCTAAATTTGCCAAGCGCAGGTGAGAACGTATTTACAAGACACTTGCCCCATGAGGAATGCTTTCCATTTAAAAATGAAAAAATAACATCAAAGACACTCAAATGCCTTATAAATATGACCCAAAACAACCTATGAAACTCTAACAGTACATATCCAAAATTTAATTGTTTTCAAAATGGTTTTTAAAAACAACATATCTGTTTCAGCTTACATAAAAGACCATGGAATGCGCTTCATATACAACAATACCTTGAGTTACTAGATGCCAGAATCCTACACCGAATATGCAAATACAATTTCTCAAAGTAACAAAATCTATTTCTATATCACTATAGACAAAGCCACAGTTTTAAAAACACAGCTTTCTTCATCATTTTCTCCTTAAATCATTCTATTCTATATCTAAAATTAATAAATCTTTTCTCACCTTAGCAAATACTTTTTGAGTTTTGAAAACAGTCTCAGAAATACACCAAATTGTCTTCAGCAGAAGAAAAAGGATGCACTCCAGAGGCTGCAGCTATTGAAAGCACAGAAATACAGATATTCATTTCACATATCTCTCATATTAGCCAATCATAACTCTTCCCTCACTTTTTTCAAATCAAAACCCTTCCCCCCCTCTGCCCTCTCTGCCTTTTTTTTTGCTTAGCAACGACCTCCTGAAAGACCTCTCATGTTTGCAAGTTCACACAACAATGTTTCAATTGAACTCTGAACTCTCAGTGCACCTGCGTATCCAGTGCAATCTTTCATTAAAAGTTTCTTCCTTGACCATTGAAATTACATGTTTCAAGAACACATCCATGCACCCTAACTTTCTGTTTTCAGAAATGGAAATGCGCCAATCACTGCTAATGAATAATTAGCATTGGAAATCCACAGTTTTTTTTCTTTACAAACTCCTACTGTTTCAACTGCCCTTTCATAACCACACTTCATCTGACTGCAGCACAACCTTCTCCCACCATGTTTAACGTCTGGATTGTTGGACATAGTTACATCCACTGGGCTCAAAGGTATGCTGACAACAGAAATTTACACAACCTCAGTTTACAGGATGTGGAAATTAAATGGTTGGGCCAAAGAGGATTAAAATGTCACCAATTGATACCATTGGTGAAAACCTTTATGCATTTGCCAAAACCTGACCTCTTAATAGTGCACTGTGGAGGAAATGATTTAGGCACTATGACTGGGGTTGGTCTGGAAATGCTTTTAAAGGACACCTTTGAGCAATTAATGGCACTTTTTCCTCAAACTGCCTTGGTATATTCCAATATATGCCAAAGACAGAAATGGAGGTGGTCCAACCAATTTGGTCCACAAATTGAGAAAGCGAGGAAGCATGTAAACAAATCTGTTTCAGCTTTCATGAGAGACCATGGAATGGGCTCCCTGTACAATAATAACTTGCGTTACTACATGCAAGATATCTACAGAGGAGATGGAGTTCACTTCTCAGATGAGGGCAACAGAATTTTCATTCTGAATTTAAGACTGTGCATTGGTACCTACTTATAAGTACCGAAATGGAACATAAACCCAAAAGCTCTTCTCAGAGCTACCCTTCATCTGATCACTCACAATTAATACTTTTCTCTAACTTATTTCTGTAATTTTCAACAAACTACGCTCAAAGAGCGCTACCCGGTACGCGAACTGGAAGCTAACCGCCCAAAATTATTTTAAAAATGTTTTTTCTCCGCACATATGGTCCTCCTCAGCCACCCTCAGAAAACCTGGGGGGTCAAAATACTTGTACCGTGTCCCCTTCTACCCTTTCTGAACATTATTTAACCTCCATTTTATATGTTAATTCGACCGAAACACAAAATGGTGGACTCCCGTTACGCTTCTAGTTCGCGGACTAAACTGCTTCCCGGGAAGCGGCCCAAAGAAAAGGTGGGAAAGTAATTCAAAGAAAAAGGACTGGAGACACTCTCACCAAATATAGATTAACTCATACTACATAACAATCCCTTTCATTTTCACAAATTTGATTGAAATTCCATTTAGCCATTAAGCCTGTAGACCTCTCTAAATACCTTGAGGTAAATTACTTCACAAAACACATCTGAAGTGTTGGAATTGACAACCAATAAAAATCTTACTTTCATTTTCTACTTTTATTACCTGATATTTGATTGGTTATATACCTGAATATATATAAAGGAAGAGAAGAAAACACAGCCATTTTGACTGCTACTTCTTGTTGTACATCACATTTCAATACTTACCTAAGACTTCAACTTGTTTCTGAAGGTAAGTTGTTATTTTTAAAAATGAAGTATATTGAACACTATAACTTGATATGGTAGACTTTTTCTGATACATATACACTATCCCTCTGTAGTAGTTATGGATTTAGATAGACTTCTCTGTTATAGTTAGGAATGGAGTTAGGCTTCTCTTCGTTAAATTACATACACTTTTTTATAGTCCTATTTCCACTCTGATACTATACACTGCCAAAAGAAAAATTCACTGATAAAAACTACCTATCTAAAATTAATCCCAACAGTGCCCAATCTCTACTAATATATATTTTTTTATTCAAAATTTCAGGCAAAATGGAAGGCGAACAACAAGTTTCATTTTCAATTGAACTGAAGGAGAGCAGCCAAGACAAACTTGATGACTTTATGGATGACAGTAGAGACCACGAACTTCTACAATGTGTTGAAGCAGTAGACAACCTGCTTCAAAATGAAAAACAATTACACCCTATAATAAATTATGACATTTCTGACAATGAAATGTTAGAAAATTTAATAAAGTATGAAACACAATCATAATAAAAAAAAAAAAATAAAGAAAGAAAACAAAAAAAAACCAACAAAAACAACAAATATTTAACATACAGTATTAAAAAAATCTATCATTCTTTTATCCTTATAGTACGCTGCCCAGAGCGCTACCCGGTTCGCGTACTAGGAGCTCACCACGCATAAATAATTTTTTTTTTTTTTTTTTTCCCCCCTGCAGAAACCTTTTACAACCTCCACATAAAACCTAGGGGGTCAGGGAGGATCTACTAGGCCCCCTTATCGAAATTTCCCCCTTTGTTTTGGCCTCCTCTTATCTCTCGATCCTACCGAGAGACAAGATGGCGGCCGCACCGGACTGTTTAGAATGTTGACAGACACCGGAGAGCCAATCAGCTTCGCATCGGAAAGTTCCGATAAGCGAAAAGTACGCGAACCGGATCGCTGCCCGGAGCGCTGTTACAGATATATATCTTGATTTAAACGTTAATTTCTCAAAATCCACTGAAGCACATATATTGAGACCTAGCAAAGGCACATCGGGCTAACAGTCCCTACAATTTTGCCAAGTTTCGTGCAAATCCATTCAGCCGTTCGAGCTAAAAGTGAGGCCAACCGCCCTATGGAAATTAATATGGGAAAAACGCGTTTTGGGACCCCCCTTTTTTCTCAGCCCCCCCTATTTTGTCCCTCGATATTTAGTCAGTGATCCTCACCCACACAAGTGAGGTTCCATTTTTATTGGGAGAACTGAGGTCATGCTGTTTGGTCGATAATTTGTGTAAGCTCAGTGATCCCACAACTTTCCCATACAGAAATGTGAGGACATTGTTTTAGCTAAATTTGAGATTTGCAGGGTATTCTTGGTTGGAAAAAATTGGGGGTCCATGGAATCTGCACCTTTTTTGACTCCTCGTGTTTCTGGTTTGAATAAATGTCTTGGTTTGGTAGTTTTGCCTAGATGGCCGCCGAGACCAAAAACGCAGATGACTCCCTTGCAAATGCAGGTTGTTTGTGACAGATAATTTTGATGTCTCCACAAAACATTTTGGGCCCGCCCTTGTCGCAGGCACTCAGCACACCCACACAAGTGAGGTACTAATTTGATTGAGAGACCTGGGAGATGATGTTTGGTAATAAATTTGCATCGCCCAATGATTCCATAGAAATGTGACGAAAATTAGATTTCTTTAGCTAAATTTGACGTTTGCCGGGGATTCCGGGAGGGAATCATTGTGGGATCCACGCAAGCGACATCACCGTGGCCTCACCTGTGTGTGCAATTGTTTGGAAATCAATGGGTTTGGTAGGTTTCCCTAGATGGCCTCCGAGCCCAGGATCAAAACGCAGGTGCCTTCCTTGCAAAACCATGTTGTTTTGTGATAGATAATTTTGATATTTCCACAATATGTTTTGGGCCTTTCCCACTTGGACCACCCACACAAGTGAGGTAGCATTTTTAACGGGAGACCTGGAGGAACACTAGGTTGTAGGAAATCAAATTAGTGGTTTTGTTCTGATTCTGGAAGAATCTGGCACAGTAATGCAAGAAAAATGTGTGACTTTAGTCACATTTTGAGGGTTTGCAGGGCACTGTGGGTAGGAAAACTTGTTGATATCCATGAGAGGCACACCACCCTAAACTCCCATGGGTTTTTAGTTCATGAAAATATCCAGAATTGGTAGATTTTCCCAAGAGAAAATGTACATTTTGTTCGAGAAAGACAATAATGATAAATATTGCTGCCGATCTATCTATTCCACAAGTATGCATACATACTGGTTGAATGAGTGAATGTTCGGATTCAGAGTGCAAAATGTTATTAACGAGATTTCACAAAAATAAAATGCATTGTTAATAATTGAAAGTTTGAAAACCTGAACCAATGACTCAGAGCTCATGAGCTGTAAAGCTGTAGCAAGGCACCAAACTCTTTACAGGCTATTCACACACCACCAGCTGTGGACCCAGCAAAGTACAACACTCACATCAACAGATGTAGCTATTCAAGGGCCAATCACTTTCATACACCCACTTGACTGACACAGCAATCAAACCGGCTGGTGGTTGACGGAGTGTGTGCACTGGGGTTTGGCTGACAGTATTTGCAGCAAGTCCCTTATCCTATATTGCCAGTCAAACACCAGTCCATGCACACTGCCGGCCAAGCACCAGTCCATGCACACAGCCAGCCAAACGCCAGTCCATGCTCACTACCAGCCAAATGCTACTCAACGCACACCGCCAGCCAAATGCACGTCCAAGCACACCGCCATCACATTTTTTTATACAAAAAAGGAAAGACAAACCAAATGGAAGTAGATACAAAATAATAACTACAAACACAACAGCTCTAACTAAATGCATCACACTAATGACCGTGAAATATGAACAAAAAATGTTAAACTATACAGACCAGTCAAAACTCTGTTGCGTGTATTACAATTAAAAAACTGTGGGCACACACAGCCCAGACACAGACAATTGAGGCTATACATACAACTCTCCTTCCGGATAGCTCATTGGGCACATAATCTACCTTTATGTAGCCGGAAAGGTTTTTTTTACCGTGGGAGAAATGTGATCAGGAAAGTAAATATCTTTCAATCTTACCACATCCTCCACCACTGCTTCTATAGGAACTCTTCCCTATTCCACTACAAGGCTACCTATCAGAGTCTGCTGATACTGAACTAATGTCATCTTTTACTCTGGAGAACAATATTTGAATACAACAAAAGCATTGAAGTATGCTACAAGGAATAATTTGATAGCCAACTGTGTTGTATCTTGGTTAATGTCATCCACTGCTCCACCAGTGGAACACTCTAGATATGATGTAACATAGAATGTTGATGGATGAAATCCACAGTTGGAGAAGGGCTGAGAGCCTTGATGGCTGCTCCTGGTGGGACTGAATACTACGGTATTACTGATCCTGTAACTAACCTGAATAAATCATCATGCCTGACCCAAGTCATAGGTGAAATAATTTCATCATGGATGGTAGTCAACATGTAGATAACTCTCGCGTCGGAAAATTTCACAGCATGAAGTTCATCATTACTCAAGGCACTTCACTGTACCATCTAAAATGTTTAGAAACAAGCTCCTTTTGTAACTTTATAGTTACAGCGGATTTTGAACAATTACCTGAACAATTACACACCAGTGTAAAAGTTATCTAGGTATAAATGGCAACCTTTGTTAAAAAGCACTCTACCAAGTTCCTACACAATTTTCTCTGTAACTCCAAAAGTGAATGGAGAAACAATGGGTCAATACTGGAATCCCTACCAGTGTACAACATGAAATTATAGACATATAGAATACACCTCTTCGACAGCATATACACCTCAATTCCATAATGTGTCCACTTGCTAGTAATGTACTGCCTAAAAAACAATCAGCCCTTGAACAGGATCAAAGACTCATTCACAGCTATTTTGTTCTGTGGAAATCTCTGAAAAGTGATCTACAAAGTGATCAAGGACAGGCTGAACCTTCAAAAGACGTTCATACTCAGGGTGATCTAGTGGCAACGCTAAAGTATTATCAACAAAATGTAGCATCTGAAGAAGAAGCAAATACCAATTATGACACATGGTTGCAGGGAATATAGCTGTTGTGATCAAGGGACTAGTAGACCAATATGAAGACAGCAACATCATCCTTATCAAGCCCATCAAAAAAGTGAAACTCAAGAACTTCTTCAACTCATCCAGATTCGTGGGGGTCCCCCAGGTACCTCTAGAGTGGGGCTTACGTCGGGCATGGTTGCCAATACTTTTTGATGCAAATAGAACAATTGATGGACAGAATGGAGAACAATGCCATACATTCACCCCAGTACAGAGATCTGGGCCTAAATCCATTGTTTTTTGCTCACCATATAATTCCAGTTTGGAACCAGCCATATGCAAATCAGTTTTGACTCTGCACCCAATGGGAACAGTCCAGCCCGAACTGCCAAGCCAGGTCCTCCCTGGATTGGAAACAAGCAACCTAGCACCGGTGTGGGGCATTCAGCCCTCATCAGGAAGGATAGTTTTTCTCCAGTGGCATGGAGAGCACGGGACCCACGTCTGGGCATACCCATCCCACTCGTGGTGACAAATGCAAAAAGAACATTTGATGGACAGAATGCAGAACAATGTCATACATTCACCCCAGTACAGAGACCTGGGACTAAATCCATTGTTTTTTTGTTTAACATGCCATTCCAGTTTGGACCAAACCATATGCAAATCAATCTTGACCCTGTGCCCAATAGGAACAGTCCAGCCCAAAATGCCAGGCCAGGTCCTCCATGGACTGGAAACAAGCATCCTAGCACCAGTTCGAGGCTTTCAGCCCTCATCAGCAAGGATAGCTTGACTCCAGTGTCATGGAGAGCACGGGACCCACGTCTGGGCATACCTATCCCATTCAGGGTGAAAAACGCAAAAAGAACAATTGATGAACAGAATGCAGAACAATGTCATACATTCACCCCAGTACAGAGATGTGGGCCTAAATCCGTTGTTTTTTGTGCCCCTGCCGTTCCCATTTGGACACAGCCATATGCAAATAAGTCTTGACCCTGCGCCCAATGGGAACAGTCCAGCCCAAACTGCCAGGCCAGGTCTTCCCTGGACTAGAAACAAGCATCCTAGGACCAGTTTTGGGCTTTCAGCCCTCATCAGCTAGGATAGCTTGACTCCAGTGGCATGGAGAGCACGGGACCCACACCTGGGCATACCCGTCCCACTCAGGTGACAAATGCAAAAAGAACAATTGATGGACAGAATGCAGAACAATGTCATACATTCACCCCAGTACGGAGATGTGGGCCGAAATCCATTGTTTTTTTGCTCACCTTGCCATTCTATTTTGGACCCAGCCAAAAGCAAATCAATCTTGACCCTGCCCCCAATGGGAACAGCCCATCCCAAACTGCCAGGCCACTCGGGGTGACAAATGCAAAAAGAACCATTGATTGACAGAATGCAGAACAATGTCATCCATTCACCCCAGTACAGAGATCTGGGACTAAATCCATATTTTTTTTGCTCACCATGCCATTCCAGTATGGACCCAGCCATATGCAAATCAGTCTTGACTCTGCACCCAGAATGATGGACTAAACTCAGATCCTTGTGACTGAGGGTGAATGTTTGCATTGTCCAGCATTCCATTCATCAATTGTTTCTTTTGCAAATGTCGCCCTAAGTGGGAAAGGTATGCCCAGACGTGCGTTCCAGGCTCACTACACCACTGGATTCTAGCTAGCCTGGCTGATGAAGGTTGATGCCATGAAACCGGTCCCAAGATGCTTGTTTCCGGTCCAGGGGGGACCTTGATTGGCAGTTCGAGATGGACTGTTCCCACATGGAACAGGGTAAAGACTGATTTGAATATGGCTGGGTCCAAACTGTGTTGTTTTGGTGAGCAAAAGAATGATGGTTTAAACCCAGATCCTTGTGACTGGGGGTGTATGTTTGCTTTGTCCAGCATTCGGTCCATCATTTGTTTCTTTTGCATATGTTACACTAAGTGGGAAGGGTATGCCCAGACGTGGGTCCCGTGCTCACTACACCACTGGATTCAAGCTAGCCTAGCTGATGAAGGGTGATACCCTGAAATTGGTCCCAGGATGTTTGTTTCCTGTCCAGGGAGGACCTGGCTTGGCAGTTCGGGGTGGACATGTTCCCACAAGGAACAGGGTCAAGACTGATTTGCATATGGTTGGGTCCAAACTGGGGTGGTGTGGTGAGCAAAAGAATGATGGATTAAACACAGATCCTTGTGACTGCGTGTGAATGTTTGCATTGTTCAGCATTCCATCCAACAATTGTTTCTTTTGCCAATACTGTTCAGCATACAAATTAGCCTGCTCAACTATCTCATCCTAAATAACACTGTTCATAAAAAACTGAAACAAAATTGTTGACAAAATGTTTTCAGTATCCACTCTACACACTACAACCCCACTAAAGGCAGGCAACACAGCTGCACCATGTTTGGATCAACTCAGAGTCCAGCAATTCCAATGGGATGCCTTTCAGCCACAGGATACAATTCAGATGCCACTTGCTGAACTACTAGCAAATCAGTGTATTCTTCTAAAAGCAGCACTTCATCTTCACTGACTTGATCATCAGATGATTCCTCTATGGCGGAAAATTCATCCTGTCTTACAGAAAATTCAATGCCAAATCCTGGCCTTCCTCGTCTGCCTCAGATTCAGATATTTACAAAAAGGGGGTGGTGAGGGACAGAGAATCTGAATCAAGCAGAAAGCTCTCACCCAGTCAAAAGATCAGGGCTAGATCCAACACCGTTTTTTAGCTCACTGCACCATCCCAGTTTCAGAACCTGGCTGTATGCAAATTAGTCTGTTACTGTCCCAGTGCATGATGGGAACAGGACAAACCAAACTACAGAAGCCAATTCTTACACTGGGAAGGAAACAAGCTCCCGGGGACCGGTTTCTGGCATTACAGCCGTCTTCGGCCCGGTTTGCTTGAATCCTGATGGTGCAATGAGCAAGGGTCTCACATCTGAGAATACCCTTCCACGCTTAGGGTGGACAAAAATATTTACAAAAAGGGGGTGGTGAGGGACAGAGTCTCTGAATCAAGCAGAAAGCTCTCACCCAGTCAAAAGATCAGGGCTAGATCCAACACCGTTTTTTAGCTCACTGCACCATCCCAGTTTCAGAACCTGGCTGTATGCAAATTAGTCTGTTACTGTCCCAGTGCATGATGGGAACAGGACAAACCAAACTACAGAAGCCAATTCTTACACTGGGAAGGAAACAAGCTCCCGGGGACCGGTTTCTGGCATTACAGCCGTCTTCGGCCCGGTTTGCTTGAATCCTGATGGTGCAATGAGCAAGGGTCTCACATCTGAGAATACCCTTCCACGCTTAGGGTGGACAAAAATATTTACAAAAAGGGGGTGGTGAGGGACAGAGTCTCTGAATCAAGCAGAAAGCTCTCACCCAGTCAAAAGATCAGGGCTAGATCCAACACCGTTTTTTAGCTCACTGCACCATCCCAGTTTCAGAACCTGGCTGTATGCAAATTAGTCTGTTACTGTCCCAGTGCATGATGGGAACAGGACAAACCAAACTACAGAAGCCAATTCTTACACTGGGAAGGAAACAAGCTCCCGGGGACCGGTTTCTGGCATTACAGCCGTCTTCGGCCCGGTTTGCTTGAATCCTGATGGTGCAATGAGCAAGGGTCTCACATCTGAGAATACCCTTCCACGCTTAGGGTGGACAAAAATATTTACAAAAAGGGGGTGGTGAGGGACAGAGTCTCTGAATCAAGCAGAAAGCTCTCACCCAGTCAAAAGATCAGGGCTAGATCCAACACCGTTTTTTAGCTCACTGCACCATCCCAGTTTCAGAACCTGGCTGTATGCAAATTAGTCTGTTACTGTCCCAGTGCATGATGGGAACAGGACAAACCAAACTACAGAAGCCAATTCTTACACTGGGAAGGAAACAAGCTCCCGGGGACCGGTTTCTGGCATTACAGCCGTCTTCGGCCCGGTTTGCTTGAATCCTGATGGTGCAATGAGCAAGGGTCTCACATCTGAGAATACCCTTCCACGCTTAGGGTGGACAAAAATATTTACAAAAAGGGGGTGGTGAGGGACAGAGTCTCTGAATCAAGCAGAAAGCTCTCACCCAGTCAAAAGATCAGGGCTAGATCCAACACCGTTTTTTAGCTCACTGCACCATCCCAGTTTCAGAACCTGGCTGTATGCAAATTAGTCTGTTACTGTCCCAGTGCATGATGGGAACAGGACAAACCAAACTACAGAAGCCAATTCTTACACTGGGAAGGAAACAAGCTCCCGGGGACCGGTTTCTGGCATTACAGCCGTCTTCGGCCCGGTTTGCTTGAATCCTGATGGTGCAATGAGCAAGGGTCTCACATCTGAGAATACCCTTCCACGCTTAGGGTGGACAAAAATATTTACAAAAAGGGGGTGGTGAGGGACAGAGTCTCTGAATCAAGCAGAAAGCTCTCACCCAGTCAAAAGATCAGGGCTAGATCCAACACCGTTTTTTAGCTCAATGCACCATCCCAGTTTCAGAACCTGGCTGTATGCAAATTAGTCTGTTACTGTCCCAGTGCATGATGGGAACAGGACAAACCAAACTACAGAAGCCAATTCTTACACTGGGAAGGAAACAAGCTCCCGGGGACCGGTTTCTGGCATTACAGCCGTCTTCGGCCCGGTTTGCTTGAATCCTGATGGTGCAATGAGCAAGGGTCTCACATCTGAGAATACCCTTCCACGCTTAGGGTGGACAAAAATATTTACAAAAAGGGGGTGGTGAGGGACAGAGTCTCTGAATCAAGCAGAAAGCTCTCACCCAGTCAAAAGATCAGGGCTAGATCCAACACCGTTTTTTAGCTCACTGCACCATCCCAGTTTCAGAACCTGGCTGTATGCAAATTAGTCTGTTACTGTCCCAGTGCATGATGGGAACAGGACAAACCAAACTACAGAAGCCAATTCTTACACTGGGAAGGAAACAAGCTCCCGGGGACCGGTTTCTGGCATTACAGCCGTCTTCGGCCCGGTTTGCTTGAATCCTGATGGTGCAATGAGCAAGGGTCTCACATCTGAGAATACCCTTCCACGCTTAGGGTGGACAAAAATATTTACAAAAAGGGGGTGGTGAGGGACAGAGTCTCTGAATCAAGCAGAAAGCTCTCACCCAGTCAAAAGATCAGGGGTAGATCCAACACCGTTTTTTAGCTCACTGCACCATCCCAGTTTCAGAACCTGGCTGTATGCAAATTAGTCTGTTACTGTCCCAGTGCATGATGGGAACAGGACAAACCAAACTACAGAAGCCAATTCTTACACTGGGAAGGAAACAAGCTCCCGGGGACCGGTTTCTGGCATTACAGCCGTCTTCGGCCCGGTTTGCTTGAATCCTGATGGTGCAATGAGCAAGGGTCTCACATCTGAGAATACCCTTCCACGCTTAGGGTGGACAAAAATATTTACAAAAAGGGGGTGGTGAGGGACAGAGTCTCTGAATCAAGCAGAAAGCTCTCACCCAGTCAAAAGATCAGGGCTAGATCCAACACCGTTTTTTAGCTCACTGCACCATCCCAGTTTCAGAACCTGGCTGTATGCAAATTAGTCTGTTACTGTCCCAGTGCATGATGGGAACAGGACAAACCAAACTACAGAAGCCAATTCTTACACTGGGAAGGAAACAAGCTCCCGGGGACCGGTTTCTGGCATTACAGCCGTCTTCGGCCCGGTTTGCTTGAATCCTGATGGTGCAATGAGCAAGGGTCTCACATCTGAGAATACCCTTCCACGCTTAGGGTGGACAATAATATTTACAAAAAGGGGGTGGTGAGGGACAGAGTCTCTGAATCAAGCAGAAAGCTCTCACCCAGTCAAAAGATCAGGGCTAGATCCAACACCGTTTTTTAGCTCACTGCACCATCCCAGTTTCAGAACCTGGCTGTATGCAAATTAGTCTGTTACTGTCCCAGTGCATGATGGGAACAGGACAAACCAAACTACAGAAGCCAATTCTTACACTGGGAAGGAAACAAGCTCCCGGGGACCGGTTTCTGGCATTACAGCCGTCTTCGGCCCGGTTTGCTTGAATCCTGATGGTGCAATGAGCAAGGGTCTCACATCTGAGAATACCCTTCCACGCTTAGGGTGGACAAAAATATTTACAAAAAGGGGGTGGTGAGGGACAGAGTCTCTGAATCAAGCAGAAAGCTCTCACCCAGTCAAAAGATCAGGGCTAGATCCAACACCGTTTTTTAGCTCACTGCACCATCCCAGTTTCAGAACCTGGCTGTATGCAAATTAGTCTGTTACTGTCCCAGTGCATGATGGGAACAGGACAAACCAAACTACAGAAGCCAATTCTTACACTGGGAAGGAAACAAGCTCCCGGGGACCGGTTTCTGGCATTACAGCCGTCTTCGGCCCGGTTTGCTTGAATCCTGATGGTGCAATGAGCAAGGGTCTCACATCTGAGAATACTCTTCCACGCTTAGGGTGGACAAAAATATTTACAAAAAGGGGGTGGTGAGGGACAGAGTCTCTGAATCAAGCAGAAAGCTCTCACCCAGTCAAAAGATCAGGGCTAGATCCAACACCGTTTTTTAGCTCACTGCACCATCCCAGTTTCAGAACCTGGCTGTATGCAAATTAGTCTGTTACTGTCCCAGTGCATGATGGGAACAGGACAAACCAAACTACAGAAGCCAATTCTTACACTGGGAAGGAAACAAGCTCCCGGGGACCGGTTTCTGGCATTACAGCCGTCTTCGGCCCGGTTTGCTTGAATCCTGATGGTGCAATGAGCAAGGGTCTCACATCTGAGAATACCCTTCCACGCTTAGGGTGGACAAAAATATTTACAAAAAGGGGGGGTGTGAGGTACAGAGTCTCTGAATCAAGCAGAAAGCTCTCACCCAGTCAAAAGATCAGGGCTAGATCCAACACCGTTTTTTAGCTCACTGCACCATCCCAGTTTCAGAACCTGGCTGTATGCAAATTAGTCTGTTACTGTCCCAGTGCATGATGGGAACAGGACAAACCAAACTACAGAAGCCAATTCTTACACTGGGAAGGAAACAAGCTCCCGGGGACCGGTTTCTGGCATTACAGCCGTCTTCGGCCCGGTTTGCTTGAATCCTGATGGTGCAATGAGCAAGGGTCTCACATCTGAGAATACCCTTCCACGCTTAGGGTGGACAAAAATATTTACAAAAAGGGGGTGGTGAGGGACAGAGTCTCTGAATCAAGCAGAAAGCTCTCACCCAGTCAAAAGATCAGGGCTAGATCCAACACCGTTTTTTAGCTCACTGCACCATCCCAGTTTCAGAACCTGGCTGTATGCAAATTAGTCTGTTACTGTCCCAGTGCATGATGGGAACAGGACAAACCAAACTACAGAAGCCAATTCTTACACTGGGAAGGAAACAAGCTCCCGGGGACCGGTTTCTGGCATTACAGCCGTCTTCGGCCCGGTTTGCTTGAATCCTGATGGTGCAATGAGCAAGGGTCTCACATCTGAGAATACCCTTCCACGCTTAGGGTGGACAAAAATATTTACAAAAAGGGGGTGGTGAGGGACAGAGTCTCTGAATCAAGCAGAAAGCTCTCACCCAGTCAAAAGATCAGGGCTAGATCCAACACCGTTTTTTAGCTCACTGCACCATCCCAGTTTCAGAACCTGGCTGTATGCAAATTAGTCTGTTACTGTCCCAGTGCATGATGGGAACAGGACAAACCAAACTACAGAAGCCAATTCTTACACTGGGAAGGAAACAAGCTCCCGGGGACCGGTTTCTGGCATTACAGCCGTCTTCGGCCCGGTTTGCTTGAATCCTGATGGTGCAATGAGCAAGGGTCTCACATCTGAGAATACCCTTCCACGCTTAGGGTGGACAAAAATATTTACAAAAAGGGGGTGGTGAGGGACAGAGTCTCTGAATCAAGCAGAAAGCTCTCACCCAGTCAAAAGATCAGGGCTAGATCCAACACCGTTTTTTAGCTCACTGCACCATCCCAGTTTCAGAACCTGGCTGTATGCAAATTAGTCTGTTACTGTCCCAGTGCATGATGGGAACAGGACAAACCAAACTACAGAAGCCAATTCTTACACTGGGAAGGAAACAAGCTCCCGGGGACCGGTTTCTGGCATTACAGCCGTCTTCGGCCCGGTTTGCTTGAATCCTGATGGTGCAATGAGCAAGGGTCTCACATCTGAGAATACCCTTCCACGCTTAGGGTGGACAAAAATATTTACAAAAAGGGGGTGGTGAGGGACAGAGTCTCTGAATCAAGCAGAAAGCTCTCACCCAGTCAAAAGATCAGGGCTAGATCCAACACCGTTTTTTAGCTCACTGCACCATCCCAGTTTCAGAACCTGGCTGTATGCAAATTAGTCTGTTACTGTCCCAGTGCATGATGGGAACAGGACAAACCAAACTACAGAAGCCAATTCTTACACTGGGAAGGAAACAAGCTCCCGGGGACCGGTTTCTGGCATTACAGCCGTCTTCGGCCCGGTTTGCTTGAATCCTGATGGTGCAATGAGCAAGGGTCTCACATCTGAGAATACCCTTCCACGCTTAGGGTGGACAAAAATATTTACAAAAAGGGGGTGGTGAGGGACAGAGTCTCTGAATCAAGCAGAAAGCTCTCACCCAGTCAAAAGATCAGGGCTAGATCCAACACCGTTTTTTAGCTCACTGCACCATCCCAGTTTCAGAACCTGGCTGTATGCAAATTAGTCTGTTACTGTCCCAGTGCATGATGGGAACAGGACAAACCAAACTACAGAAGCCAATTCTTACACTGGGAAGGAAACAAGCTCCCGGGGACCGGTTTCTGGCATTACAGCCGTCTTCGGCCCGGTTTGCTTGAATCCTGATGGTGCAATGAGCAAGGGTCTCACATCTGAGAATACCCTTCCACGCTTAGGGTGGACAAAAATATTTACAAAAAGGGGGTGGTGAGGGACAGAGTCTCTGAATCAAGCAGAAAGCTCTCACCCAGTCAAAAGATCAGGGCTAGATCCAACACCGTTTTTTAGCTCACTGCACCATCCCAGTTTCAGAACCTGGCTGTATGCAAATTAGTCTGTTACTGTCCCAGTGCATGATGGGAACAGGACAAACCAAACTACAGAAGCCAATTCTTACACTGGGAAGGAAACAAGCTCCCGGGGACCGGTTTCTGGCATTACAGCCGTCTTCGGCCCGGTTTGCTTGAATCCTGATGGTGCAATGAGCAAGGGTCTCACATCTGAGAATACCCTTCCACGCTTAGGGTGGACAAAAATATTTACAAAAAAGGGGGTGGTGAGGGACAGAGTCTCTGAATCAAGCAGAAAGCTCTCACCCAGTCAAAAGATCAGGGCTAGATCCAACACCGTTTTTTAGCTCACTGCACCATCCCAGTTTCAGAACCTGGCTGTATGCAAATTAGTCTGTTACTGTCCCAGTGCATGATGGGAACAGGACAAACCAAACTACAGAAGCCAATTCTTACACTGGGAAGGAAACAAGCTCCCGGGGACCGGTTTCTGGCATTACAGCCGTCTTCGGCCCGGTTTGCTTGAATCCTGATGGTGCAATGAGCAAGGGTCTCACATCTGAGAATACCCTTCCACGCTTAGGGTGGACAAAAATATTTACAAAAAGGGGGTGGTGAGGGACAGAGTCTCTGAATCAAGCAGAAAGCTCTCACCCAGTCAAAAGATCAGGGCTAGATCCAACACCGTTTTTTAGCTCACTGCACCATCCCAGTTTCAGAACCTGGCTGTATGCAAATTAGTCTGTTACTGTCCCAGTGCATGATGGGAACAGGACAAACCAAACTACAGAAGCCAATTCTTACACTGGGAAGGAAACAAGCTCCCGGGGACCGGTTTCTGGCATTACAGCCGTCTTCGGCCCGGTTTGCTTGAATCCTGATGGTGCAATGAGCAAGGGTCTCACATCTGAGAATACCCTCTCCACCGCTTAGGGTGGACAAAAATATTTACAAAAAGGGGGTGGTGAGGGACAGAGTCTCTGAATCAAGCAGAAAGCTCTCACCCAGTCAAAAGATCAGGGCTAGATCCAACACCGTTTTTTAGCTCACTGCACCATCCCAGTTTCAGAACCTGGCTGTATGCAAATTAGTCTGTTACTGTCCCAGTGCATGATGGGAACAGGACAAACCAAACTACAGAAGCCAATTCTTACACTGGGAAGGAAACAAGCTCCCGGGGACCGGTTTCTGGCATTACAGCCGTCTTCGGCCCGGTTTGCTTGAATCCTGATGGTGCAATGAGCAAGGGTCTCACATCTGAGAATACCCTTCCACGCTTAGGGTGGACAAAAATATTTACAAAAAGGGGGTGGTGAGGGACAGAGTCTCTGAATCAAGCAGAAAGCTCTCACCCAGTCAAAAGATCAGGGCTAGATCCAACACCGTTTTTTAGCTCACTGCACCATCCCAGTTTCAGAACCTGGCTGTATGCAAATTAGTCTGTTACTGTCCCAGTGCATGATGGGAACAGGACAAACCAAACTACAGAAGCCAATTCTTACACTGGGAAGGAAACAAGCTCCCGGGGACCGGTTTCTGGCATTACAGCCGTCTTCGGCCCGGTTTGCTTGAATCCTGATGGTGCAATGAGCAAGGGTCTCACATCTGAGAATACCCTTCCACGCTTAGGGTGGACAAAAATATTTACAAAAAGGGGGTGGTGAGGGACAGAGTCTCTGAATCAAGCAGAAAGCTCTCACCCAGTCAAAAGATCAGGGCTAGATCCAACACCGTTTTTTAGCTCACTGCACCATCCCAGTTTCAGAACCTGGCTGTATGCAAATTAGTCTGTTACTGTCCCAGTGCATGATGGGAACAGGACAAACCAAACTACAGAAGCCAATTCTTACACTGGGAAGGAAACAAGCTCCCGGGGACCGGTTCTCAGCTCAGTGGCTATTACAGCCGTCTTCGGCCCGGTTTGCTTGAATCCTGATGGTGCAATGAGCAAGGGTCTCACATCTGAGAATACCCTTCCACGCTTAGGGTGGACAAAAATATTTACAAAAAGGGGGTGGTGAGGGACAGAGTCTCTGAATCAAGCAGAAAGCTCTCACCCAGTCAAAAGATCAGGGCTAGATCCAACACCGTTTTTTAGCTCACTGCACCATCCCAGTTTCAGAACCTGGCTGTATGCAAATTAGTCTGTTACTGTCCCAGTGCATGATGGGAACAGGACTAAAACCAAACTACAGAAGCCAATTCTTACACTTGGAAGGAAACAAGACTCCCGGGGACCGGTT
>NW_028248936.1:0-125123 GCF_964263255.1 Lissotriton vulgaris
ACTTTTTTTTTTTTTGTTTGGGGCGGGCGGCGTGCCCCATACGCGCACCGGGGAGCGGACCGGGGAGCGTACCATGTGGAAAAATGAATGATAGAGTTTTTAAAAAATGTAGCCTTTTTTTAGAAATTGGAGGTAGTTCTAAAAAGAACTGTTTTTTTTCTTTTGAACATTTTGTACTTTTTTTGGATTTTCTAAACAGTTTTAGATTTTTTTTGTATTTTTCATGGGGAAAAACGAAAAAACAGGGAATTGAAAATGGCTCAACTGGAGCAAAAAACTAAAAGAAAATAAAAAATTAGGGTTGATTGGGGCATTTATGGTTGTCCCCAGCAAGGACGATGAGCTTTACGCTCTGTTCTCCGTAGGAGATGGTCTTCCCACAATATTTACAGATAATTCTGAAATTTGCAAATCGGGGCTGAATGCACAGCATCGTTTCACTTTCCTCTGGTGCAGACGCAGTGGGTTGTTTCCTTTTTGAGCTGGTTCTTGTTGATCGGGGAGGGTTACTGGCCAGTTCCCTCATTTCTGCAGCAGAATAGTTTATAGGATGTTTGCGCTGCATGTGGCGTATCATTGTGTAGTTCCCAAATGAATATTTTTTATTTGGGTTTCCCTTGGAAAGTTCCATGCCACAAATTTTGCAACTGACCTTGGGTGCATTTACTTTATTTTTCCCCTCTTGGAGAGTAAAAAACTCCCAAATATTGTGTGGTCTTGGCTGGTATGGGGTATTGTGTTCTTCCAGCCATCTTGAACTCCCCTCCTCCTCCTCCTCTTCCTCTTCTTCTTCTTGAAGACCACCAATGATATCTTGAGGAGGTCCTTTTGGTGGTTGTGGTGGTGGTGCAGATGCACCAGCTGCTGCTACTACTGAAGCCATTATTTTGAGCAAAAAAGTAGAGAGAGCTACAAACAGGTCTTCCTGAGTCAAAGGACAAAGTCAGAATAAGGAAAAAAGGTGGGGTCTTTCATCCTTTTGAAAAAAAGAAAATTATTGAACCAATGAAAAGTGTTATTTTCAGGTCACATGACCAGGGGCTTCATCATTAAGAAACCAAAACTGTTATGAACCAATAAAAATTGTTATTTTCAGGTCACATGACCTGACGCGCTTACGCTACGCGCCCCGGGTCGCGTCACGTAAGCGCGTCGGATGTTTACGTTGCGCGATTGTATTCGCTCGAGTGCTTCCGGGTGCGCTTACGCCGTGCGTATCACGAGGATGCGGCTACGCGATACATCACAATCATGTTTTCGTTCGCGATATTGGCGCTTACGGGCGCTCCCCGGAGCGCGCCCCGGGGTGCTTTATAAAAGTACACTTTTCGGGGCGCTCCCCGGGGCGCGCACCAGGAGCGCTCCAAAGCAAAAAAAAAAAAATTGGGAAAAATTGTAGGGACTGGTAGCCCTATTCTCAAGTGGTTTTTACGAAAATTAACTTTGAAAAAAATATATATTGTGCTACATTGGGCTATATATACGTTAGAGCCAAAATGTAGCCCAAATGTAGCCCAATGTAGCCCAATGTAGCCCAATGTAGCCCAAAGATGGCCACCAGAGACAAAAAATGTAGCCCAAATATCAGCCAGATGTAGCCCAACTGTAGCCCAATGCCAGAATGTACCAGAGTGTTCTAAACAACTAGAGCGCTAACAGTCTTACTTATAAAGTGAAACTTATAGTTAGGAATTAGCATTAAAAAAACTATGAAATTCACTGAAAAACCATAGGTTTCACACCAGTTATAGTTAGGAATTAGCATTTAAAAAACCTATTAAATTCACTGAAAAAACCAAAGGTTTCACACCAGTTATAGTTAGCTGGAAATTTTACTGACATAAAACCATTGAAATTCCACGTTATAGTTAGTTGGACTCACTATAACTTGCCCGTGTAATGCACTGCTGATGACGTCACATATTACATCACCCATGACATGGTCAGTGACATCACTCATGACATCACTGATGACATCATCCTTGTGACAGAGTGACAGACCTCCTTTCACTGTAATGTAACCCATGAAACACATATTGAAAAATATAAAGAATTTTTTTTTTAAATGGAGATACCCATACCAGTTACAACAACCAATTCAATAATTCCACCATCTATATACATATTCACTCATTCACCAACAGTTCTATATAGTCACTCATACATATACTCACTCATCATATGTAGTGATACACCTATACATCCTGTTACACACCGACAGTCATCCAAAAGTTACTCACACACATACTCACACATGCAAATAAACTATTGAACATCCATTTATTTGCATATACAGCTATACACACACTACCACCTTACTTCTAAGGAAACTTACACATACTTACTCTCTTAAACAATCACTTATAGAAACACATACTTATTTAAACAAGAACTCTTTCAATCTCTCACTCTCACATATACTCACTCATATACATCAATACTCACATATACTAGATTAAAACATATGTAGTTACTGATAAAGACACTAATGAGACAGTCATTCACTCACTAACACACCCATACACACAATCATCCATCCATACAGTCCTGCACATATGCCGTCTTCAAAACACATACAAACAGTGAGTCAGTCATTGATGCATCTATGTGCTAAGTAACACTCCCACCAAACCATACAGACACCCATACTGATACAAAAAAAACATCTAATAACCCATATACAGACACATGTAGCTACTCACCAACCCATGCAGCCATTTATACACAAAGTGAAACACTGATACATATATTTAAATATTTAAACATTACTCGTTAATATATGTATTCACTAGGATACACTTAATAAGCCAGTTAACCAATCATTTTTTTTTTTAAAACATCCATTTAGACACTTATTTAAACATTTATTCTTCCATCGACCTTTACATATACATATATAAAACATATTTATTTTTCAGAAAGGCACACATTCACTGGATGGTGTCATCAGTGATGTCATGAGTGATGTCACTGACCATGTCATGAGGGATGTAATATGTGACGTCATCAGCAGTGCATTACACGCGCAAGTTATAGTGAGTCCAACTAACTATAACGTGGAATTTCATTGGTTTTATGTCAGTAAAATTTCCAGATAACTATAACTGGTGTGAAACCTATGGTTTTTTTAGTGGATTTAATAGGTTTTTTAAATGCTAATTCCTAACTATAACTGGTGTGAAACCTATGTTTTTTTCAGTGAATATATATATATATATGCAAAAAATAAGCAGAGAACTCTGGGTAGTTCTCACGTTTAAGTGGAAATCAGCTCCTGTATAGAGCACCCTCAACACCAGCAACACTCTAGATCTGCTCACCTCAAATGTCTGCTTTTCTATCAAAGTCTTTAAGCACACGCACAGTGCCATCCATGCAGAGATAGAAAAGGATAAAGTATTTTGCCATTCCTACAGCGAAGTCTTTAAGCATAGGACTAGCACAGTGCTGTCCATGCCGAGCTATAAAATGACAAAAGCTATTCACTACTCCAGGCACAGTATTACAGCTTTTAATTGGTAAAATACCAACCAACCAAGCCAACCTAAAATGAGTAAAAGCAACCCCTAACACAGTATATGTGGATATATATATATATATATTCACTGAAAAAACCATAGGTTATAGTGGATATATAGTTAGGAATTTGCATTTACAAAACCTTGAAAATTCAATGAAAAAACCATTGGTTTTAGGCCATATATAGTTAGGGATTTGCATTTACAAAACCTTATTTTACTCGCATAAAACCATTGAAATTCCATATATAGTTAGATGCGCTAACTATATATCGCGCACCCGCAATCCACTGCTGATGATGTCACATATTACATCATTCATGACATGGTCAGTGACATCACTGATGACATCACTGATGACAACTCAAATGACATCACTGATGACATCTCAAATGACATCACTGATGACATCACTGATGGCAACTCAAATGACATCACTGATGACATCTCAAATGACATCACTGATGACATATGAAAAGCTTTAAAATGTCAAGTACGTGATAGATAAAAACATTTTCGTATTTATGCACGCTGATGTGCTTTGAACGCTGCACCCCCCCCCTCCCCTCTTTTCTCTTAGTAGTACTCTCTCTTTGCAGATAGTGAACGGTAGTTAACGCAGACCTTTACCCCCGTTGTAATCCGTCGTGCCTGCTTGTCTCTCCATTTGTTATCCAAGCATTTACTGTTTTAGAATTGGTTCTCTTTGGATCATTCTCTATTTACAAACAAGCACAAAGTCGCAATACTCTGTTTAGTCTTTGCAGATAGTGAAAAATCGTGTAAAAAAATAAAAGTAATCGAGCAAAATCAGTAGGCCACTAATTGGATCTCTTTTTGACCTCGCTAAAATAGAAATATTAGGAACAACCCTTCATGAGAAATACGAAAATAGTGAGATGAACTGAGCTCCACACCATGAGGGCTGCAAGACAGCTCGACTCCGTCACCCACCCCGCCCAAAATAACGACAAACCCTATGCAAATATTAAAAATATAGACAACACACCAGCAAAGAAACAGGGTAAAACATTTTATTAAATAACTATTTACATAACTATTTTATACTTTTTATTGCCCGATCCGGCTAGCTCAATCGATCGAGCATGAAACTCATGCACTCTGATAGCAAGCGTTGCTACTGATGCTATGCAGACCAAAACTGGTTTTCAGTTTGTACATTTTTCTAGATTTTTCCATCCAAGGTTGGTTGACTTTGTAGAACGATGGCTTCAGATTTTCAACATACGGTGTGGTGGCGCGGACTGGGAGGGGGCGCTTCGCTCCTGCCCCCTCCCCAAGTAAGATTTTCATACGTGAAAGTACGTTAATGGTTTTGGTCCCTGAGTTGCTTCAATGTCACTGCCATTCTCAAATGCATAAGTTCTGGATGTTGGGTGCCATAGTTCAGAGTTCTGAGCAGTGCTTGTAACACTGTCTGAAGCTTATTTCCACCTACTGCAGCTTCACTATTCTCAAAGTAAGTGAGTGTCGTTTGTGGACCTGACTGCATTTGAAAACAATGTGATATGTTACCTTCCTAAACAGCTTGACGGAGGCCCCTGAGGGGCGGTGTGATGGCCATGGACTCGGAGAAGACGCTTGGCTCCGACACCCTCCCCAAGTCTTATAGCACTGGTGTAGCCTGAGATCGCCCCCGACATAGGCGGCCGGCTCCCGGGGTCCGGCGGAACTTTTTGCCTTTTGATGACTCTTCAATTCTGGACCTTGTCCCACAATCCGTTTGACCTGAAGACACGCTGTAGTGGGGCGCCCCTTTACCGTTTCAGTTGCCATTCCGCCCGCTTTTGCTACACTGTGCCTCTTCCGCCATTCAGCTGTTTACCGCCCGCTCTTGCGACTACAGCGTCTCGCTCATCATGTAGTTGAGTTGCTCCCGCTCTTGCGGTGCAGCGATAGGCGGCTGCCACAGGACTCTCAAAATGGCGGCCGGCTCTTCGGATTTGGGCCTGGTCCACTAAAATGGCCCTGGGACACCTTTGAACTCGGACGCTTCCCTGATAGGGCTTGGGTCCCATTCTCGAAAGCGTCCCCTCAGCCGTGAAGATTCTACAAAAGTCTTGGGGGCCCCCGACTCCCGCAGGCTTCTGGTGGGGAGCGGCTGCCATGTCTGCTCGTGGAATGGCCACGACGGAGATACGAGATGGTAGTGCTCTCATGCTGACGCCAGCTTTAGTCTGAAACATCCAGAAACACTGTAGACTACCAATTCGATCAGTTCCGGTAGCGCCCCAACATGACCCGGAAGAGAAGAACTTGCCCTCCCCTCTTTGACTGATGGTTCTTGTTGCCTGTCCCCTCTGTTGTCATTTAACAGAACTTTTTGGACTGCTGAAAGGGGTTGTGTTCCGAACGCTGGTTGGTGGAGACATTTTGACTATATTCTTGACCTACGTTGTCGCGTAATGCGTTATATGACACGCCGCGTTAGCGCACCCGGAAGTGATCCGAGGCGCGGCGCGCAGCGCGTAACGTAAGCATAACAGGTCATGTGACTTGTTAATAAAACTTTTCATTGGTTCATTTTACTTTTGTTATTTTAATGATGAAAAGCTTGGTCATATGACCTACAAATTACGCTTTTTATTGTTTTCGAACATTATTTTTTTTAAAACATATGTTATAATATTCCAGGCTAATGTACTTTCCCGGAAAATGTACAACTGTCCTGCAAGTAAAATATATTCCTTTTTCGAGAAAAAGGGCGTTTCTTCGTTCCATGACGGAGCCGTTGAGTAAAAGAGACTCGGCCTGCTGTCTTAGTCGCCGATACGCCTGATTATCAGATTCTTATCGATTACTTTATGTTGCAGGAGTGGAAAACACAACTGCCCTTGACCATTTATCTTTACTGCGTTCCTACATATTATACCTTTTATCCGTCATGTAATTGGACTGCTTTATTTCACTTGCCTTTTACTGATTCGAAAACAGTGACTAAAAGTAAAAACTTTACCAATGTAAATACTACTACCGTGTTTTGTTTTAAAAACTTTTATTGTGAAAATGTCAGTATACAAATACGGGCCTATAACCACGTGGGCCGGCCACGGAGCAAACTGAAATCGTATATGATGAGGAGACATTTACACTGTAGAGGAACGTAACGAGCGGGCCATTAGGTTGCAAGAACTAAGGTGTCTAACAGTTGCGGAATCGGTGGACGTACATTTTGTAATTAAAATAAGACAGGACTACTTACAATAAAATTTTCTAGATATACATTTGCGGGCAAGGAGTTACGAGTCCCATTTATACCGGCGCCATTTTGGGCGAGGCCGGGCAGGTCCAAGATATAGTCAAAATGTCTCCACCAACAATCGGCCAGACCAGAACCCCTTTCGGCCCTTTATGCTACAAGATGGTGTCTTCCATTCAGAAAATATTGTTGGCAGCATTTTGAAAGGAAAGATAAACAGCCGTTCTCCTAGTGAGTCTCACATTGTTACATTTAGGAAGAATGTTGAAGAGTAATATGTGGAAAATCTGAAGCCATTTTTCTACAAACTCTCAATCAGCCTTGGATGGAAAAAAAATCCTGAAGAATGTACAAACTGAAAACCAATTTTTGTCTGTATAGCATCAACAGCAACGCTTGAGTCAGCTTTGTGTCAAGCCGCCATTTTCATTCAATCAATAGCGTCCCCCTGCACACATTCAGGAACCTGGTCGTGTCTTCAGGTGAAACGGATTGTGGGACAAGAAGCAGAAATGAAAAGGAAAAAAGTTCCGCCGGACCTCGGAAGCCGGCCGCCTATGTCATGGGCGATCTTTGGCCACACCAGGGCAATAGTGAAGCTGCAGCAGGTGCAAAAGAGCTTCAGACAGTCTTACAAGCACTGCTTTTCTAAACATTTTTTTGTATTTTTGCACAGTTTTATATATTTTTTTTGTTTTTGATGGAGGGGAAACAACAAAAAACAGGCATTGAAAAAAGCTCAACAGTGCAGGGCGCCTTGTGCTGGTTCCGACCTATTCACACATCGGTCCACTACTGACATCCCCTCATAAGCCAACGGGGCACCCCACGCCGACTTTCGGCGCAGCATTGTAGGATGGCCACACCAGTGCGGCAACTTGCTGGACACCACCTCGGTGCCATCCGGATCTCGGCGCGTTCGTGTCACTGTACCGCAAAACTGACCGGAACTCAGCTGGAAACGCCGTCTTTCGGCGCAGCATTGTAGGATGGCCATACCAGTGCGGCAACTTGCTGGACACCACCTCGGTGCCATCCGGATCTCGGCGCGTTCGAGTCACTGTACCGCAAGAGTGACCGCAACTCAGCTGGACACGCCGTCTTTCGGCGCAGCATTGTAGGATGGCCACACCAGTGCGGCAATTTGCTGGACACCACCTCGGTGCCATCCGGATCTCGACGCGTTGTGCTGCCTTCGGCCTATTCGCACATCGGTCCGCTACTGACGCCGCCTCACGTGCCAACGGATTTTCTACGCTTTTTGTAGCCCTATGCCGCATAACAGGTCATGTGACTTGTTTATAAAACTTTTCATTGGTTCATTTTACTTTTCGTTTCCTAAAGATGGAAGGCTTGGTCATATGACCTAAAAATAACACTTTTCATTGGTTTAGAACAATTTTTTTTCCCAAACGATGAAAGCCCCACCTTGTTTCTGGATCATTCAGACTGAAGCTGGCGTCAGCATGAGAGCACCACCATCTCGTGGCTCCGTCGTGGTCATTCCGCGAGCAATCATGGCAGCCGCTCCCCACCGGAAGCCTGCGGGAGTCGGGGGCCCCCAAGACTTTTGTAGAATCTTCACGGCTGAGGGGACGCTTTTCGAGAATGGAGCCCAAGCCCTAGCAGGCAAGCGTCCGAGTTCCAAGGTGTCCCAGGGCCATTTCAGTGGACCAGGCCCAAAACCGAAGAGCCGTCCGCCATTTTAAGAGTCATGTGGCAGCCGCCTATCGCTGCACTGCAAGAGTGGGAGCAACTCAACAACATGGTGAGCGAGACGCTGTAGCCGCAAGAGCGGGCGCAACTCAGCTGGATGGCCGCCACCTGGGGAGGCCCGTTCACGCCGCCTCCCCCACGCCCCCCCCCCCCCCCCCCGGGCCGCCCCACGCCAATTTTCGGAGCAGCATTGTAGGATACCAAAACCAGTGCGGCAGTTTACTGGACATCACCTGGGTGCCATCAACATCTCAGCGCGTTGTGCTGCCTTGGGACTATTCGCACAACAGACCGCTACTGACGAGGCCTCCCCCTGCACCACCCAGGACGCCCCACGCCAATTTTTGGAGCAGCATTGTAGGATCCCAAAACCAGTGCGGCACCCAGGCGACATCACCTGGGTGCCGTCCAGAACTCTGCACGTTGTGCTGCCTTGGGACTATTCGCACAAAAGACAGCTTCTGACCATTGTTGCTTTTTTGGGTGAAAAATGTTTAAATGTTTTTACAGTTTTTGTTCCGTTCATTATATTTAAAAGTTAATAAAGTTTTATAATCTTACTTTGTTGGAGTGTTATATATTTTTTTTAAAAACGGGTGAATGGGGCCTTGAATCGGGTTATTGTCATGTGTGGGCTTTGGAAGTGTGCTGCTGCAGGATCGGACATTTCAAACTCAAATGCACGTTCTTTTTCTTACCTTTCCGAAGCATGGAGCGCAATAGCAGGCAGAGAAAGGGTGATGCACGTGTTGAACACTACCTGACCTGGCAAGTTGCTGGCAGTGCCCCCCCGCCCGCTCCTGAAAGAGAGCACACACACACCGCCGCCCCGAGTACTTCACAAATCTTTAAAAGACCATGCGCTTGTTCATGAGGCTTAAATGGTTTATCACCTCTTCTAGAACCCCTGCATCGACCCTCTGACGTTTCCTGGAAGAATTACCACGTAACACAATACCAAGCCCTGTCAGCTGAAACCCCCGAGGAATCGTGGGGCATATTATCAAGGGGGTTTATCTCCGCTTTTTTGGCTTTAAAAGCCATGAAAGCAGAGATAAAATGATCTCCCTATTACCAAGCTGTCGCTAACACCAGTTAGTGACAGCTAAAAGGAGATAGCGACCATCTTGGGCCCCGCTTTGCATGTCAGTGATACTTATCACTAATGACATGCAAAGTGGGCGTGCCAAGATGTTAGCGACTGGAAACAGTCCCTAACATCGCTATCTCATATTACCAACTTTTGGAGATATTCGCGCTAAGCGCGAATATCTCCAAAAGCTAACACCTGCCCTGAGCAGTTCTTAGCCATGTTATCCAATGGGAGGTGGATAACATGGCTAAGA
Organism: Lissotriton vulgaris; assembly: GCF_964263255.1. NCBI lineage: Eukaryota > Metazoa > Chordata > Amphibia > Caudata > Salamandridae > Lissotriton > Lissotriton vulgaris. Next base: position 9,801 of record NW_028248936.1, read on the forward strand.
GCATTTGCTCGATAATACATGAATATCGCTGACTTTTCTGCGATAATAGCAAGGTTTATCTGCGATAAAAATCGCCGATGTGCGGCGATAATTTTTGTCTCTAAACAAGTTAGAGACAAAAATTATCGCTAGTTGTTCGTAATATGCCCCCGGGTTTTTGCTTGCAGAAATCGGGAGGCGGGAGACTAGCACTAAAATCAGTAGTCTCACGCCTGAATAGGGAGGGTTGGCATGTCTGGATTCTCTACAGCTGGGGCCATAAACTACATCCGCAGGGGTAGGTGATAGCCTGGGACCAGCCTGGCATCTAAAATGGCTGCCGTGCACGACAAAATTGTGGCATTGGAAAAAAGGCAAGATGGCGCAGCCGCTGGAAGACATGTATCAACATATATGAGCCTCCTCAGCCACCCTCAGGAAACATAGGGGATTAGGATACCTCTCCCGCACCCCCTTATACCTAGTAATTTAATTAACGAAGCACAAAATGGCGAATTCCCGTTTCGCTACCAGTTTGCGGCCCAGTTCGCGGCCCGTGAAGCGCTTCTACCGTGAAAAATCTTTTTTTTTTTATTTTCCCCACGGGACCCTTTAATAACCCCAACAACATTCCTAGGGGGTCAAGAGGGGTATACCTTGCCCCCTTTCATTAAATTCCCCCTTCGTTTTTCACCTCTTCTTCTCTCTCGATCCTACCGAGAGATAAGATGGCGGCCGCTCCGGACTGTCACGCAGCAAAAAAAAAAAAAGCTCACGCACAGCCGCTGGAAGAGATGTATCAACATATATGGGCCTCCTCAGCCACCCTCAGGAAACATAGGGGATTAGGATACGTCTCCCGCACCCCCTTATACCTAGTAATTTAATTAACGAAGCACAAAATGGCGAATTCCCATTTTGCTACCAGTTTGCGGCCCAGTTCGCGGCCCGTGAAGCGCTTCTACCGTGAAAAATCATTTTTTTTTTATTTTCCCCACGGGACCCTTTAATAACCCCAACAACATTCCTAGGGGGTCAAGAAGGGTATACCTTGCCCCCTTTCATTAAATTCCCCCTTCGTTTTTCACCTCTTCTTCTCTCTCGATCCTACCGAGAGATAAGATGGCGGCCGCTCCGGACTGTTTAGAATGTTGACAGACACCGGAGAGCCAATCAGCTTTCTGCACGCAAAGTTCCGTTTCGCGAAAAGTAAGCGAACCGGTGCGCAGCCTGGAGCGCTGTTATAGATATATATCTTGTTTTGAACGTTAATTTCTCAAAAACTACTAGAGCACATATATTGAGACCTAGCAAAGGCACATCGGGCTAACAGTCCCTACAATTTTGCCAAGTTTTGTGCAAATCCATTCAGCCGTTCGAGCTAAAAGTGAGTCCAACCGCCCTATGGAAATTAACATGGGAAAAACGCGTTTTGGGACCCCCCTTTTTTCTCGGCCCCCCCTTGATGAAACCCCCCCAAATTTTCAAGGGCTGCTCAGAAACAAAATGTGCCATTTTCCAGAAAATTTCAGCCGATTCCGTCCACAAACGCCAAAGTTATTAGACATAGAATTTTCAAAAATCCCATAGGGAATAAATCCTAACTATATATACCTACTGGCGATAGCCAGTAGGTAATATATATATATATATACTAGCAGCCCGACCCGACATTGTCCGGGTATGAATTGCTGCCGGCCAGTAGTATATTGTTTGTAGGATTTCATTTTGATAGCATTTCTTATCTGTGACAGGCCTGTGAACTTCAACTGCTTTCTCAAAGGTAAGTTGTTATTTTGGAAAGTGAAGTATGTTGTGCACTTTAAGTTAATTTGAGAAAAAATATTCTGATAGTTATATACTATCCCTCTGTAATAGTTATAGATTGAGATAGGCTTCTCTGTTATAGTTATGGATTGAGTTAGGCTTCTCTTGTATAATTATAAATTTACTTAGGCTTTATCACATACACTTTTTTATATTTCTAATTCCAGCCTGATACCATACACTGCCCAAAGATAACTTCACTGTTAAAAAATCCAAACTACCTGTCTGAACTTAAACCCAACAGTGCCCTATCTCTACTGATATATTTATTTTTTATTCAATTTACAGCAACAAAAGGGAAGGAGAACAGGATATTTCTTTTGAAATTGTTTTGGACAACAACCCTGAAGAAACAATTGCTGAGAATGATAACTTTGATTTTATGAATGAGTCTCTGGACCATGAATTAGTTCAGTGTGTGGAATCAATGGAATCACAGAATGAAAATGAGGACATTCCAGACAATATATTGTTAGAAGTTTTATTAAATTATGAAAAAGAATCAGAAGAATAAATTTATATTTGATAATCAAAAATTGTTTGAGACATTATTCATTTTTATATGTAATTCATCAAGTAGTTCCAAAATGTTTATAATATAAAGTGAGACTTATAGTATACTGTGCAACTTTTTTGTGTTACATAGTAAGTTTGCTCATAGTTACTTCCTTTCTCCCACTATATTATCTCCAATGTGTATTTAACATCTCTTTATCATCTCCTGCCTCCATGTTGTTTCTGCTTTCCTGACAGACTATGGTATGAATTCCATATACCACAATAACTTCTGTAACAACATGCAAGATATCTACAAAGGAGACGGTGTATATTACATTTTAGACTCTGCATTGGTACCTACATGTTGGTACTTAATTAAAAAAAAAAGAACAATTAATAAACATACAATTTTTGAAAAGTCTGTAATTCTTTTTTCCCCATGGTACGCTCCCCAGTCCGCTCCCCAGTGCGCGTACCGGGCGCTCCCCCCGCGGGGCCCTTTTATAGCCCCCACATCAAACCTAGGGGGTCAGGGGGGGGGGGGGGTCTATCCCTGCCCCCTTATGGTCATTTCCCCCTTTGTTTTGGCCACCTCTTGTGTCTCGATCCTACCGAGACACAAGATGGCGGCCACTCCGGACTGTTTCGAATGTTTACAGACACCCGAGAGCCACTCAGCTTTCCGCACGCAAGTCGCGTACCGCGCCCGGTAAGCGCCCCGGTGCGCGTACCGGGGTGCGCTTATAGATATATATATTTTTTTTAACCTAAATTACTCAAAATCCACTGGAGCACATATCTTGAGACATAGCAAAGGCACATTGGGCTACCAGTCCCTACAATTTTGCCAAGTTTGGTGGAAATCCATTCAGCCGTTCGGGCTAAAAGTGAGTTCGACCGCCCTATGGAAATTAACATGTGGAAAACACGTTTTGGGACCCCCCTTTTATCTTGGACCCCGCTTGACGAATCCCCCCCAAACTTTCAGGGAAGGACCGGAGCTCCGCGAGGCAAATTTGAGGAAATTTTCAGGCAGATTCGTCAATCGGCGTCAAAGTTATTCCAAATAGAAATTTGAGATTTTGCATTGAAAAAAATCCTAACTATAACTACCTACAGGCGACCACCAGTAGGAAATACACATACATACATATACATATAGAACCACATATATACACTTTACACATATTTTCATATATATATATATATATATATATATATATATATATATATATATATATATATATATATATATATATATATATATATATATATATATATATATATATATATATATATATATATATATATATATATCCAACCACATGAGTCGCTGTAGAACCCTGCCGCTTGTCAAAGGCGGGCCTCGAATGGGATAGCGAATCCCAAAAACATCCAACCAATACTTCTCCAGTAAGGAAAAAGAATCCGGGCCACTTTAAAGTGCAAAGCGTGATTTATTCAGATGGCTTTCTCTTATATATATATGTTGTAAATGATCCTGTAATTGGGTCCACACAGGGCCTCATTAACATTCAGCAGAGCAGAGCACTCTCCCTTAAAGACCAGTTGGTAGACACCTGTCCGGAGATCTTAGAGAGAACAACATGGCTGCAAAACAACAGAGGCTTTTTCAGGTGTAAAACCTGTAAATCCTGTATACACTGGATTAATAAAAATTCATATATGGACGGATTCAGTATATAAGAACACCCTATCACACAGGTCTTGACATGCAAAACGGAATTTGCTATTTATGTATTAAAGTGCCCATGCTTGCTGAAGTATGTTGGGAGTACAAAATTAGCTCTACACAAGCGCATACTTCAGCATTTAAGAGCAATAGCTAACCAGGACAACACATATCCGGTGGCGCGGCATTTCCGTGATTACTGTCAAGGCGATAACCCCAGCATGAAATACTATGTCATTGACACAGTCAAGGCCAGTAGATGCGGGGGTGATAGGGAGGCCCAACTTCAGAAACTTGAGACCCAATACATATTGCAGCTAAATACTAAGGTACCGGGAGGCCTCAATATAACTGAGGACATGTAAAAATGTCTACCCTAGCTCCAGGACACCTTAGTCTAATTCATTGAGAGGGACTTATACCCAGCCTCGGATCTAATGGGGCAGCCGGCTGGCGACGCCATAGAATCATGAGGTCTTAGTATATTGGTCATCATACACTATATATGAGCATAGATCTGTGGTAAATAAAATAATTACCCTGTCGGAATTTCTATACATTAACAAGGATCATGCATATAATGAGAGGCAGAGTCCGTGGTGTCCGATTCAAAAGGGCTTTAATTCAGTAACTCGAGTTAAGGGAGAATTGGGTTCCATCACCACTAGGGATCAGGAAGGATCGTCATCTGAACTTTATTCACAGAGTTCATTATTTATACTTAAAACATACATTAACTTGCATAGAGAAGGCGGGGCGCTCCAGGCGGAGCAGGCAAAAGAGAGAGATAAGAGCACATGGGCGTGTAAGAAGGCGTACACGTGGGTGTTCCCTTGAGGTGTCATAGGTGTGTCATAGGTGGGTGGATACATGGAGGGGGTCTGCATGGTCAGCTGGAGCCTTTACCCTACTTGTGTGCGCGACTTGGTCATGACGTGGAATTGACGTATAACTGGGGAAGCTGGGGGGAGCTGACTTTCGTGCTAGTAGAGAAGCCTTGAATGTCAGGACGACCTGCACTTCTGGTATTATCTGATATCTTGAGTTTGGAGGATGTATTATCTGAATTAAAGGTCGCTCGAGCAAAGGCTACTCATCACTAAATGCTAGTGTGTGCCTATATTTCTTTGTGCATTGCGTGGGGCCATGGGCCTTCTATGGATGCGGGTTCTGTAAATCACTTGAATGGAGACAGAAAGGCTAGGCCCTATCTTCTGCAGGCGGAATATGTTTACCTTTTCATTAAGCAGGAATGTATTTCTGTGGAGCGGGAACAGATAACTGTAAGCAAAATACTGTCTTGGCAGGCCGAGCTGGGCACCTCTCGGCTGAGCAGGAAGTATGTGAGAGGTCAGGGATACATAGCTAAACTGCAGCTTTCAGAGTGTTAGGAGGCATGGAGCCTGAATTCGGGTCCTGGCTCGGCTGAGCCACAAAAACGAGTTCATTTCGACTTTTAAACGTGTACCATGTAAATGCATTGGCAACATAGGCCTCAGTGCAGAATTAACGTTTCTTTCATGGAGGGCCTGGTTACTGACATTCTAACATTGAACGGAAATGCAGAAGCATTATTATTACAGGCATGAGAAGGGAACTGCATGGTGACATGGACATACATGGGGTATATGTAGGGGACACACTGGCCACATAAAATTTCTATTTCCTCATTCCCTCCTTGTCCCCTACTGTGCCCTTCAGGACACATCTATATTCATGATACCATATATCTGATTATACAGCATCATTTGCTCGTCTTTTCTCTTTTGAATACGTGGACGGGGAATACAGGCAGTGGCACACAAGCCGCAAATCGCTGGGCCACATTGCAGACAGAGACAGCAACTAAATATAACAAGCAGTATTATTCCTAGGAACGACAATACTTTCCATCCCCATGCTGATATTACACTCCAGAACCAACCGGACCAGGTCCATGTGCCTGGGTTCTGATGTATCTCGTGAGCTATCTTGTGGAGTCTTGTTATTGCTGCATACACGGATGGCGCGTTATTAGGAATAAACACGCAACAACTGGAGCCGATCACTCTACAAGCCCCGCCCCTATCTGCCAGGATGACGTCAAGAACAAGGCGATTCTGAAGAACAACAAGTCTCATAGCAGACTGCTCCTCAGTCAAGTTTGCTAGGGCAGAAGTAGTCTCATTCACTACTGCTTCAAGGGTTCTTGTTAACCTGCGTATTAATTTACTATTTTGGACGGGACCTATGAAAAAAAAGAATCCTTTATTGAAATCTGTATATTGCTCCAAAGCTGTCTCAGTCTGATCGACAACTGGGGAATCAGTCTCCCTCCTGTGTCTAACATGTACTAGTCGGGAATCTCGATGATAATGGGATGGGGCTAGAAAGACGGGTGGTAGTAGGAACGCTATATAACACGTCCCACCCCAGTCTAAGGGCAGACGTATATAGGCTGTCTGACCGCAAATGAAATAGGAATGGCGGGAAGCTTTGAAAGTAGACTTTCCTTTATCATTGAACTCGATTACAGTATTACAATCACTGTGTCCCAAATGCACTGACCCTTTCTTTCTAACGCATAATTCACCTTTTACTGGTAAGACTGTTATAAACGGTGGACCTATATTTTTCTCGGACTGGACATTCAAAATCATAAAGTTAAGGGAAGCATTTCCTTGTTCATACACTTCATTTTCTAGATCTGTTCCTTTTTTCTGGGGAAGACCATCTTCGTCTGGAAAACATGCCTCATTCATTACTTTATTTAAATCTCCCCAAATCCAATCACTCTGGGAATCTGTGAACCTTCTGTCTTGTGATGACATCAAAGCAAACCATGCTCCGCACGAACCATTGTGCGAGAACGGAAAAGGAAAGAGGGGCAGAACTCCCTTCGTTTTCTGATAAGGGGGGAGTCGGCCACATACCCAGCAATTCGTTACATTGCTGGTCTGATGAGAATGGTGCAACATTCGAATAAAAGTATTGTTGCGCAGTGCTAGTCGATATGACAGTTCATGGGGCGACATATCACTGAATGTGTGATCTACAGTGTCGTTAAAGGAAGAATGTATATGTGAACCAATAGGAGGAAAGAAAACATGTAGCGTCAAGCTGATACATATAATCGATATACTTAGAAGAAACATAATAATCAGAGTTACTATACATCTGCTGCGCAAAGTCTTGCAGTATTTCTCTTTCTTATCTCTCTGTCTGCTATTCTGGTCTACGATCTTATACATGTCAGGAACCTGTCTAACCGATTCACCACAGGGTGGACTTAAACAATTAAACGCTGTCTGACTTACTAGACCGTAATTTGGACCTATACTCCTGTTGCGGAGTCTTTTCTAGCAAAGGGGGTTTTGAGTCACTGGTTTCGGGGCAGTCCTTAGTTTCGATCACAGTTCCGGTTTGTCCATGGAATTTCTTGATGTGTTGGGCATGGATCCAGCCCTTACGTCCCTCGACCTTGACGGCAGTCCTCGTTGTAAGCAGTACTAACTTCGGTGTTCGCCAGCGGGGCTCGAGAGGGCTTGAACGATCAAAATTCCGTACCAGCACTACGTCTCCTGGAACGACGGCGTGCTCTTTAACTTGGGTGTTGTCGGGGAAGGCGGCTGCAACCTGTGAACGACAAGAGAGGAGTGCAGACATCAAGGAAGCCAGGTAATCTGTCAGCATATTACTGTCAACATCGGTAATTTTCTTTGGCATAGGCGTACCCCACTTATTCGGTGGTCTACCAAAAACCACCTCGTAAGGGGACAGTCCTGTTCTGGAATGAGCTACCATGCGCATGTAAAAGAGGGCAACCGGCAAGGCTACCATCCAATCCACGCCTTTTTCTGCACAGACTTTCGCTAATTTTGTCTTAAGTGTCTGGTTATGTCTCTCAGCAAGTCCGGCTGCCTCTGGGTGTCGTACACAATGGAACTTCCACTGGTACCCTAACAGAAGATGTTAGACCTGGCACCTTGGCGTGAGTCTCCCTTCCACTTTTTGCTGATGTGCCTCCGATGTTTTGCTGGTTTTCCGATACTCAGGGCACTGCGCCACGGCTGATCCGTGCCGCAGTGCAAGTGCTCCCTACTGTAACCTGTACATACGATTGGTATCCATGATTGGTGCATTGGATTTACTGTTAGTCCCTAGTAAAGCGCACGAGAGAGTGCCGGGGCTTGTAGATGCCAATACTGCTGGTGGGCCTGCAGCGCTGGTTGCGCCACCCACCAAAGCAGCCGTAAAAGATGTGTCTGGGAACTGCGACCGCAGAACCCGCGTGCGGTCTCGTACTGTCACGCTAGCTGGGCAAGTGTCCCCACTTGCCCGCACCGACCCTTCCCTTGACTGCATATTAGTCACCCCTATGGTAGGCCTGCGGGCAGGGTGCATTGTAGGTGTAAGGTAGGACAAGCCCTGATGTGCGTGGCATGTCCTGGTAGTGACTTACAACGAAGACCGTATTTCACTACTGAAGGCTACCTGCTCCATTAGGCCAGACTGAGCTGCGAGGATTATTACGACCTATAACCCCCGCAGGCTCAAGGAGCATGGTAGTGAGTCATGTTTAGTATGCCTGAACTCAGGATGATGAGATATTTCTTGTAGACAAGTTTATTTCAATATCCTGGGTTTGCAAATGCTACTTTTAGAAAGTTAGCATTTGCTTGCCTAACCATTTCAGTTGCCTCTGCCAGTATGTGTATCCGACTGTCTGGGATGTGTGAGTGACAGGGCTGGAGGGATGACAGGTGGTGAATGCGCAGATTACACCTTAGTGGGAGGTAGGAGTGCCTCTTGACTCGAACTGTCACTGTGCTCGGCCACCACAATGCTGGCTCCACCCTCCTGGGGAGCGGCGGATGACTCTGCCGGCACCTGGCCCAGGAAGGGCGAAGCCCCCATCAACAAGGTACTCTGGCCACCCCTGTCAGGACAATGCTGGCTCCACCTCCTGTGGGGCGTCTGATGCGCCTGCCCCTCACACTGAAAGCAGGAGCCGGAGCACACCCGCCGGGGTACTCCAGAACTGAGAGTGGCTATGCAAAGGCCCCCCTGGCCTGCGAGAACAAAGGAATTGGCCTATAAAAGACGGAGCCCTGCTCCTTGAAAATTAGATCCAGTTTGGGCCACAGAACGACTCTGCCCTACGAGAAGGACCGCGAGAAGACAAGGAAGGGTGCTGACTCTTGCCTGTGTCTGGTGCCTTGCTGCTGAAGGAGAGGAAGACAAAAAGACTACGAAAAGACTTTTGTGCTACTTGTGCCAAACTCTGCGAAGAGATCTCCAAGGGCTTGGAATTGAACTTGCCCCCTGACCAGCGTCCCAGGACCAGTGGACGCTAACCCCCTTGGAAGAAAGCGACTGCGGGTGCTGACCATCGCCGCAGCACCGACAAAGAGGAAGCTCCTCTAAGGCATCCACACCCTCCCGACCACCGTGACCGGGGCCCAAAGCAACAGCGGAAGCACAGTGAGGACCAGCCGCCGCTGGCCCGAACATCGTGACCACAACTGCGCTGGGAGCCCGAGAGCAAAGTAAAGGAGGGCCCGTCCGGTCCGAGCTATCGAGGCGACTGCATAGCGAGCCGTCCCTCACCTGCAAGGACAGACCATTGCCCTACGAGAATCCACAAGGTCGGTAGCCTGCCCGACAGCCCAGCTGTGAGCCCACAGCTGCATCGACATTTGGCTGGGTACGTCCTGCACTTGGGGACCGTACTGCCACTTGTCACCGCCGCACAGCCGCCGTCTCCAAGGTCGGAGCGGACGACGAAGAGAGGACCGTGCCGCCACAGAGCACCGCTGCCCCGGACGACCAGTGACCTGCTCGGCCGAAGAGCCGCAACGATCAGCGACACCGGGAAGGCAACGCGACGTTAGGCATGGGCGGAAAATCCGTTCCGCTCGCGGATTTTGCGGATTTTCGGGAAATCCGCAATCCGCGAGATTTGCGAATTTCCTGAAAAATCCGCAAATCCGCGAGCAGCGGATTTTGCTCGCACTGCTCGCACTGTTCGCGTGAGTTCGCGCCCCGCGAATAAGTGCGAAATTGCAGAAATACGATTTTAGCAAAACTGAAAGTAACTACTTACCAGGTTCAAAAGTTCAGGCTCATCATTAGTAGCCATTTCCTGTAGTGCTTCCTGAGGGGCCCCTCCAGAGTTCAGTTGCCAGTTGCAACTATTATGTGACCCTGCTCTGAACCTCAGAATAGTTACACATATGCCACAAAGGTCCTGAATTACAGCTAAGGGAGACAAGCAGGAGCCAGGCTGGAAGTTAAAATCCATTAATCAGCCCCTAATTCATTATTGTCAGTTGGGGCAGGGCAGGTGTTGTAACTAATTTTGCAACAATGAAAGCACTTAGCAAGTGCAAAAGATCACTAATCAGGGCGCACTAAGGAAGCAGGTGCCAGCTAAAAAAATATTCTGTGACACATTAATCAGCCCCAAATTAATTCAGGTCACTTGAGGCAGGGAAGGTGTGCTTTGCTTTGCCAAAAATAATGTACACTGGACAACCAGAGGGTGTGGTGATGAAACAGAGGGTGGCATGGGTGGGCCAGAGGGTGGCATGAGTAGTCAGAGAGTGGCAGTGGTGACAGAGAGTGGCAGTGATGAAGAAGAGTGTCCCAAACAGGTTGGACACGTAGAAACAACAAGTTCGCAAAACTTGCGACCCGACAGGTAAGTTCGCAAATTGCGAAATTGTAAAAACCCTCGCGAACTGGCAGAAACACGGGCGAACACAAAAAAAAAAAAAATCCGCAAATTCGCGGGAATTCGCGGATTTTGCGGATTGCGAGTTTGCAAATCCGCAAATTCGCGGATTGCCAATCCGCAAAATCCGCTCATGCTTACGCGACGTGGGACAGATCCCCTGGAAGCCGCTGGCTCCACAAAGAACTTTGTTTAACGCCGGCCTACGGGCCTCACAAGAACTACGATAAGAACTGTGGTAACCTAAAGCTAACATCCTGCAACCGTATCCATAAAGTTATTGACTGTATTCACAAGCCTGCGTAAAGTCTATATAAAGAGATATATTTTACAAGAATACAGTCTGGTCTCGTTGTGTGGTGGGTTGGTTGTGAAGGTGTACTGTTGCAAGTGTTTAACCCTATGTGCCCCAAAGATTAGCCTACGACTGCTTAAGCCACACTACCTAGAGGGTAAGCAGAGGTTGTCTGGAAGGTAACCCTCAGCCCTGACGAGGAAGAGAGAGTCCCTGCTTGTCTCTAGTGTTGCACTGCGCCAACTAGAGCCTCCCCCTTCCTACAGAAGAGATACTTGTTTCATTAATTCAGAGGAGAATGGCTGACCGTTATCTGAGTACACGACACGGGGCAATCCGTAACGTGGAAAGAACTCTCGAACCAACTGCCTGGCAGTGGTCACAGCAGTGTAATCTGGGACTGGGTACGCTTCTGTCCATCTAGATAGTGCACATACAACTACTAGGACATATTTGTATCCTCTACATCTGTCCATCTGGATATAATCCATCTGGAGGACTTCAAAAGGGTGGTCAGGAGGATGGAATCCACCTTGTTCCACCGGAATGCCTTTGCCTGGATTGAACTGGCAACAAATCATGCAGGTGCGTACTTTCTGTTTAGCTGCTGCACGCAGGTGCTTGTTGAACCAAATATTCTGTAAACTGTCTAGCATAGCCTTTTCTCCTAAGTGTGCTGGACTATGTGCTGTGTTTATGATGACTTGAACCATAGAGTCAGATAGAAACCATGTAGCTTTGCCTTTTGTCATCCAACCCTGGTCAGTCTGGACCCCTCCTTGTTCGGTCCATTTCTTTATTTCGTCTGGAGTGGCATGTGTCTGTATGTCGAGTACATCTTGTGAAGGATCCCTGACTGTCATGCTGTTTGTCAGTGATTGTACTTCTGTCTTTGTCGTGTCTGGGCTGTAAGTTTAGCTGTTCGGTCTGCCAGGTCGTTACCCTGGGAAATGGTGTCTGTAGCTTTCGTGTGTGCTTTGCATTTCATGATGGCTATGGCTGTAGGAAAATGTATTGCTTCTAACAGAGCCTGAATAAGGGGACCATGCTGAATTTTGGCCCCATGAGAGGTCAGGAAACCTCTCTCCTTCCATAACACTCCGAAGTCATGAACGACCCCGAAGGCATACTGTGAGTCTGTATATATGTTCACCTTCAGGTTCTTGGCTCGTATGCAGGCTTGTGTCAGAGCGATGAGCTCTGCTGCTTGTGCTGACAGTGTGTCTATTCTTTGTGTCTCTATAACTTCAGTATCAGTGGTCACAGCATATGCGGCCACTAACTCTCCTGTGCTTGTTCTCATGCATGAACCATCCACATATAGGGTCAGGTCAGGGTCTGGCAATGCAATGTCTGTCAGGTCTTGTCTTGGTTTCGTCACTGTATTAATTACTTCCACACAGTCATGTGGTGCAGAGTCCACTGTGCTTGAGGGCAAGAGTGTAGCAGGGTTCAGAATGTTGCATCATCTGATCTCTATGTGTGGCTGAAATAATGTCAGTTCATATCCTGTCAGTCTTGCTACAGTCAGATGTTGTGTCTGTGTCCTGTTCAAGAGAACTTCCACTGAATGTGGAACCTGTACTGTCAGGGGGTGTCCTAACACTATGGAATCACTCTGTCTTATAGCCAGGGCTGTTGCTGCAACTGATTTCAGGCACGCAGGCAGAGCCTGGGCCACTGGATCTAATGTACTAGAAAAATAAGCACAAGGCTTGTGTTTTCCTGCTTGATCTTGTGTAAGGACAGATAATGCTGTTCCATCTCGTTCAGTGACAAAAAGAGTAAAAGGCTTGCTGTAACAAGGAGTCGCTAAAACTGGTGCTTGACATAGGGCTTTTTTCAATTCTTCAAATGCAAGGGTATGTTCTTGTGTCCAAGGGAGGACAGTCGAAGATGCTGCCTCCTGTGTTGTTAGCTGTATGAGTGGTTTGGCTAGATATGCATACTGGGGAATCCATTGTCTGCAGTAAGAAGTGAGGCCAATGAAGGCCCGTACTTCCTTTTGTGTCTTGGGCTGTGAAAGATTTGCAATTAACTGAATACGGTCTTGTATCAGCTGTCTACCCCTCTTGGACAGCAAGTGTCCAAGGTACACCACTTGCTGTGCACAGAATTGCAACTTCGAAGGGGACACTTTGTGTCCCATGTCTGCCAGAAAGTATATGACCATCAGTGATGCACGTTCGCAGTCTTGTTCTGTACGTGCTGTGATCAAGATATCGTCTACATATTGGAGTAGTGCGGTGTTGGCAGGCATGTGAATACTGTCTAGTTGTCTTTTCAAAGCTTGGCTGTAAATACTAGGACTTTCTGTGAATCCTTGAGGAGCTCTCGCAAATTTAAAGCTGCGTCCATTTAAACAGAATCCGAAGAGGTATTGGCTCTCTGGATGTATTGGGACACTGAAGAAGGCGTTCTTTAGATCAATTACAGTGAAGAACGTCGCCTCGGAATCAATTGCAGTCAGTAATGAAGAAATGTCTGGGACCACTGGGTATTGCGGTATTATACATTTGTTCAGCTCTCGAAGGTCAATCACTAGTCTGTAGACTGGTGGTGCATTAGGGTCTGTTCGTTTAAGAATAGGGATGACAGGTGAATTACATACATTCGAGTCAGTTTCTACTACCACTCCTCGTGCAATGAGTTTGTCAACAATTTTCAGCAAGGCTACTACGGCATCAGGTGGCAACTTGTATTGTCGGATTCGTGGCAGTACTACTCCTGGTTTGAGAGTGACACAGTGTGGCGTAATGTGCATGTAACCTACGTCAGTCGGACCTTGTGCCCATAAATGCTGTGGTACATTCTGAAGTCTGGGATCAAAATCTCTTAACACATAATGTCCTTTAAAGTCACGTAAAAACAATCGCACTCCTTCCGGAGAACAACAAATAACTGCTCCTAGTTCTTTCAATGTCTTTATACCAAGTAAATTTTCTGGACATGACTTAGTAAGTAACAAGTCTGTGGTACGGGACAATGGACCGACTCCTAGGGAAACTGGCTTTGACACTTCGTTAACAATAGGCTTTCCTGAAAATCCCAGGGAAACATTCTGTGAGCCCGAGAGGGGTGCCCCTGGAACCTCGTCATGACTGATGGTAGTTCTGCTCGCCCCTGTGTCAATCAGAAATTTTCTGTCTTTTCCCAATACACGACTATGTACATAGGGACCTTCTTGATCTACAGGAACCTCAATAAGGGGCAAGCCAACCTCCCTCTCTAGGCTGTTTCATGAGTACTGTTGGAATTCTGGATAGTCTGACTGTGCGTACTGGTACATTTGTTGCGTGACTTGTTGTGTGGCAGCTACTGGTGGGGGTAGAACTACTGTCTGTTGCGTGTTCTGTGGGGTGCTATTCTGTCTAGGAGGATGCGGTCTTTCTTTTGTCTTGCCTGTAGCTATATTGTGTTTCAGGACAGCACATTCATTTACATAGTGACCTGGTTGCTTGCAATAATTACAGTTCCCTTTAACAGGTGGCGTGCCCTTTTTATTCCCATTAGCTGGTACCGATTGTGCAACTAGCACTTTCATTTTCGTATCTTTCATGCGTCTCTTTTCATGTTCCTGTTCCTCTCTAATTCTGTTCTGGTGGTATTGTAACATTTGCAACATTTGGGAAGGGCTATTTGCTTGCCAGGTACTCTCAACCTTCAGTACTCTATTCTTGATCGGGGATAAGGAATTCTCTACTAGTTTGCTCACAAAAAGATGTGGATATGATTCACTACTTGGCTTAAGGCCACTATTAATAGAAAAACATTTCTCGAATCTGGAATAAAAATCACTAGTGTCTTCGTCTGGTTTCTGTTTACAGGCTGAAATAGCGTCCCAATCTTCCTTTTTAGCAATCAATAATCTCGGCAGGACCAGTATCAAGAGTTCAGGTAGTGCTTTAGCTTTTTCCCCAAGACCAACACCAGGGAGCCGCCCTTTATCCTCTGTTTCCAATTCTGTCCAATTTATCTTTTTCTCTCCCACCTCCCAGTCTTTCTCTTTAAGCTTTTCATAAATGCCTGCTGGTAACAGTACTTTTAATAATTTAATGATGTCAGCGTACGTGTAATCCCCTATGCGGAGAATGTCTTTTAATTCACGGTGGAACCCCCCGGGTCTTTATCATGGCAGGGCAGCATCCTTTTCATTTCCAGTATTTCTATTTTCGTCAAGGGTGTGTAAACGTATACTCGCTGAAGCTCACCCGCTGTATTTTTAACGGGATGAACTTCTCGTAGGGGGTTCTGTCTGTCTATGTGGAAGCTCTTTCTGTCGTGGTATGGGGCAGGAATCATGCACGTGGTCAGAAAAGTCAAGTACTTATGTCGTTGGTCCAGAATGACATTAATTAATTCGGTACCCAGGCCTATCCATCTCTCTAGAAGTATATCGTCCAGTAATTTATACAAGGGACCGGGATCAGAATATTGACTCTCGTACAACGTTATCAAATGTTGAACCATGTAAATACCAGCCAAACGCTGTTCGTTCGGAGGAAGGCTCAAAAAGGTCTGGGCCACTACGTCACCGTTATATATGTTAGAATTAGACACCCATTGAACGGCCGACCGGGCTAATTCCTGTTCGTGTACGGTGTGGGGTCTATCGCACTCTACTCGTCTTTTTAGTGCGTTCTCAGTAGCTTGGAATAGATTCTCGAGGGAATATCTTTCTTTTATAGGAGGTCCCTGTTTGCGGTAGTCGAGGCATATGGGCCTGTCAAACTGTCGTGCTTTGCCTACATAATTTATTTTACCCATTTCCTCTGTTTCGTGCTCAGCATCTTCTGATGCTGAATCCTCTTTCTCGTCAGACTCTTTCCTGTGCAAGTTTAGAATCTCTTTTCGTATTTTCTTGTACATGCATTCTGTCTTTCCCACTGTATCATGTTTACCGGCAGCTATGTTGTCACTCCAATCAGTCATACCTCTAGTTACTCCTTTGTCTGGCTGGTCTTGTTCCCTGATCAGACAGTTAATCAAAAAACGTAAAATTATGTTTTTAACCTCTACTTTTCTTTGTTTCATGCCCTCTTCTATACTCTCGGGTCCCTCCCCCGTTCTAATGAATTCGTATACTTTATCTAAATTTTCCTTCATACCTGGTAGTGTGACCAGATACTCTGCAGCGCGTCTTAGTCGTAGTGAGAACACGAGCATTGCACCCACACCTGGTACTGGATCGTATACACAATGTGAAATCGTTACATTAGGCTTATAGGGTGATGCTGTCATTTATGGCGTTTGTTGTGGTCCTAACCCTTGCAGTGCTCGGGATGCTGACGGTGTTTGTGGTGATGCTGGTGGCCCCCCTCCCACTGCCCCTTGTCCTTAGTCGTCTTTCACGGTCGGTGGAGGAAGCAGTTGTGAAAGCAGATCCTGTGGTGGGGGCGTAGGGAGAAAAGGATTGTTAACGGAAGGGACAGGAGGAGGGAATTCTGCGTTTACATAATCCGGAGCAGGCTCCGCTAGATAGGAGGAAATAAAAGCCTCAGCTTCTGTCTGTCTATGCCTACGTACTTTAGTCGGTATCAGTGGTGGCGGCAAATTACTGGGTACTTCTGAGGGGGTCACTTTAGCTAGTCCTTCAGCGAGGACGGGATACATGCCTGTAATGAGGGCATTTCTTTCTCGATCTGCTTGTTCCGCCTTGACCCGTTCCCCCTCTTCCTTTAGTTCTTTTTCTATGGCTTTTTCTGCTGCCTCTTTACTTCTCTCTGCTTTATGGAATTCTTTCTCTGTTCTCCTATGCGCGTCTTTACGCCATAACTCAATGGCATCTTTCTGGGACTGTCTAGCTTTCTTTTTCCATAGCCCTTCCTCTACTTTCATAATGCATTCTGCATCCCATGTTCCTGAGACAGGCCATCTATACTTTTCTTCTAGATCCTTCGTGTAATCTACCCATAAGTCTAAGAACAGTATGGCATCTAGCCCATGCTTCTGATACATAAAATGGCCAGTGGTGTCTCTAGGCGGGACGGGAACTGACTCTTCGAGTATCCCTTTCCTGGTCCCTATCTGACGTAATTTCGAAAACAGTGGCATGTTGGAACTTAACTTTAACGAAAACACAATATACACAAGAATAGACTGAAAACAACCATTCACGCAACAACACTAATACATTAAAACAGATACATCCTAACTAGTACATAGGAAAAAACATGGTCCTGAAAAACTGTTTACTTTATGTACTGCAAAACAGTACAACCATACCGGTCTCATAAAGAGACACGTCTTTACCGTGCCCACTGAAAGAGACACGTCTTTACCGTGTCTGTGTACCCAGACACGTCTTTACCGGGCTCAAATAAATGAACCCGTCTTTATGCGTTCCCAATAACGGTACTCACCGGGAAGCAGAACTTGAACTTGAAGGCCTCGGAAACTCGATACTGCGTGACTGCTACTGCTGCGGCTACTGCTGCGCATGCGCCTCGGAACAGGTGGGCCTCGGGATACCTCGGACCTTGCTCTCTCGACTTGGGCTCTGGTTGGGATGGTCCGCAATCCTCACCGCCTCGTGTGGATGCCTGGTCGCAGTCTCTGTCTCCTCCGTAGGCCTGAGGGAGTAGGCAGGAAGTCCCGCTGTCGTGTACACTTGAAGTCCGTCAAGGCTGTAGAAGGGGGCAGGGGGCTGGACCTACATCACCGGCGCGTGGGGAAGGGGACTGGTTCCTGTTCGGGCGCCAGATTATGTGGTAAATAAAATAATTACCCTGTCGGAATTTCTATACATTAACAAGGATCATGCATATAATGAGAGGCAGAGTCCGTGGTGTCCGATTCAAAAGGGCTTTAATTCAGTAACTCGAGTTAAGGGAGAATCGGGTTCCATCACCACTAGGGATCAGGAAGGATCGTCATCTGAACTTTATTCACAGAGTTCATTATTTATAGTTAAAACATACATTAACTTGCATAGAGAAGGCGGGGCGCTCCAGGTGGAGCAGGCAAAAGAGAGAGATAAGAGCACATGGGCGTGTAAGAAGGCATACACGTGGGTGTTCCCTTGAGGTGTCATAGGTGTGTCATAGGTGGGTGGATACATGGAGGGGGTCTGCATGGTCAGCTGGAACCTTTACCCTACTTGTGTGCGCGACTTGGTCATGACGTGGAATTGACGTATAACTGGGGAAGCTGGGGGGAGCTGACTTTCGTGCTAGTAGAGAAGCCTTGAATGTCAGGACAACCTGCACTTCTGGTATTATCTGATATCTTGAGTTTGGTGGATGTATTATTTGAATTAAAGGTCGCTCGAGCAAAGGCTACTCATCACTAAATGCTAGTGTGTGCCTATATTTCTTCGTGCATTGCGTGGGGCCATGGGCCTTCTATGGATGCGGGTTCTGTAAATCACTTGAATGGAGACAGAAAGGCTAGGCCCTATCTTCTGCAGGCGGAATATGTTTACCTTTTCATTAAGCAGGAATGTATTTCTGTGGAGCGGGAACAGATAACTGTAAGCAAAATACTGTCTTGGCAGGCCGAGCTGGGCACCTCTCGGCTGAGCAGGAAGTATGTGAGAGGTCAGGGATACATAGCTAAACTGCAGCTTTCAGAGTGTCAGGAGGCATGGAGCCTGAATTCGGGTCCTGGCTCGGCTGAGCCACAAAAACGAGTTCATTTCGACTTTTAAACGTGTACCATGTAAATGCATTGGCAACATAGGCCTCAGTGCAGAATTAACGTTTCTTTCATGGAGGGCCTGGTTACTGACATTCTAACATTGAACGGAAATGCAGAAGCATTATTATTACAGGCATGAGAAGGGAACTGCATGGTGACATGGACATACATGGGGTATATGTAGGGGACACACTGGCCACATAAAATTTCTATTTCCTCAGATCCGTTGTTTTCTGATGCAAATCAAAGGCATCCCCGACTGGGGATTACTCAAACTGAATATTAGGGACGATTTTTGACTGTTTACCATTTTTGCTTAAACATTGAATTTTACTATATATATGTATCTATAATATAACTAGTATGCAATGTATGCAATTTGACGCACTGCTGTAGCTATGACTAGTAGAAATTAGAGGTAAAAGATCAACACACAGGTTTTAATATCATAATTTTGTAAGTAAAAATACACACAAAAAAATGTTTTAACAAATTTTCCACAGTATGGGTTTGTCACAGGTAGCCTTTATGGAAGGTTTCCAGATGAGATTTATGATTTCAACACATCATGTCCAGTCCAGTTTGTTAGAGAGACTGGAAGAGTAGGGGTAAGACCAGTAGTCGATCATCCATTAAAACGTGGTTGGCCATTAGGCAACTGTTATTCGCACTGTATTCATAAGTCCAAAACATTGCATTCCTATAGTGGTCTCAGGTCTGTTCTTAAGATGATGATGAGTATATGTTTACTATTGGCATAATTTGCACATATAAAGATACTGTTTACTTTGCGATTTTGCACAATTTAATATGCACTTGCACTTTATTAGTACAACTATATCAGTAGTACGATGTATCAAGTTGTTTACATTGCATATTTGCACAACTGGCGGTATTTTGCACTCCAACGGACAGACTGGGCTTTGTATCTTTCAAAAACATATCAATGAAAATTTGTTATTGCCATTTGGATATATTTATTTGTTTTAGAGTGTGACAATATAAATATTTTATCCATAGGACATGTAGCCCAATTGTGAGCAGTAGTTTAGGATTCCATTAGTTAACCATATAGGAATCCGTCATAAATATATGACTGATACCAAACTGTTTAGGTATTTTACCGCCATTGTAAATAATCATGACTATTGGCATATGATGCGAGATGATTGGCATTGGCACGCTCTGATTTTAATGGACTTATATGTATATATGGTCAAATGAGCCTTTCTTCCATGTCTACTATGTGCAAGTATCACATGGTGTTGATGCAATTTGACACTGGCACTTTAAAAATGAGCACCTTTTTGTCACTGACCTTGTCATGAGTGATGTAATATGTGACGTCATCAGCAGTGCATTGCGGGGGCGTGAGTTATAGTGAGCTGAACTAACTATAACGGGGGAATTCCTCTGGTTTTGTACAAGTGAAATGTCCAACTAACTATAACTTTTCCTAAAACCTATAGTTTTTTCAGTGAATTTCAAAGGATTTTTAAATGCTACCTTCTAACTATAACGTGCATGAAACATATGGTTTTTTAAGTGAATTTCAAAGGTTTTCTTAAATGCTAGTTTCTAACTATGCCTACAGAGGTAGGACATGTGAAGAAAGAAGAAAAAATGCACAGAAAGAAGCAAAAAAAATGCTGAAAGAAGGAACAGAAGTCCACAAAGACGAAGAAAAGTGCAGGAAGAAGCAAGAAATGTGCAGAAAGAACCAACCGAGGAGCAGAAAGAGGCCTTGTTGAAAAATCATCCTGTGCCCACAACTTTTTCAGACGGGTACTGGTGGTAACTGACTGACTAACCCAGGCCTAGAGCCAGTGCTAGCTAAAAGACACTAGAATACAGTGAAAACACCTACATACACTTGGGAACACTATGCATTGGGATATCCCTGTGATTAGTATGACCTCCTCTGTAAGGCCCTAGTACATAATAGGGCAGGGGGATTAAAACTACCTCTAAGTAAGAGGTGCAGAAATATGCTACTTTAACTAGTAGTCGCGTTTGCAGAGTGGTGGAGAAATGGTGCTGGGCGTCCAACCAACGCTCAGGAATTCCACTGCGTAGGAGTTATAGGAGGTACCAGGAGGGATTCTTGGCCCCTAAACTATCTCAGGACGAAATTGGACTTCATCCCCCATCCAGTAGTCTGCCACGAGGCATGTTTGCAGAGTGGTAGAGAAAGGGGGCCATGGGCTCCGAAGACATTTTAGCAATCCCACTGTGTGGGACTAAGTGGAGGTAACAACAGGGGTAGTTGGCCCCCAAGGACATCCTTGGGGGCCAACTTCCCAAACTAATACCTCCTGTCATTCCCACACAGCAGCACTGGTAAGTACTCGTACCAGGCCTCGCCCACTTTGGCCACCACTCTACAAACGCGCTCCCTGGTGCACTCTTGGATGGGGATTGAAGTCCCCTTCACTGCTGAGGGTCCTTTAGGGGCCAACTAGCCTACCTTTTACCTCCAGTAAGCCCCACACAGTGGGATTGGTGAGAGGTAGACAAAGGCCATGCCCCCTTTCGCCACCACTCTGCAAAAGCGCCCCCTGGCGTGTTGTAAGTTGGGGGATTAAATCCTCTTGAATCCTGAGGGTCCCTGGGGCCCAACTACCCCACCAGGTACCTCCAGTAAGCGCCACAGAGCTGCATTGCAGAGAGGTGTAAAAAGGGCCATGGCCTGGACCACCTCTCTGCAACGCAGACCTATGGTGCTTACTGGAGGTACCCGGTGGGCTAGTTGGCCCCCATGGACCCACAATATTGAAGGGGAATTAATTCCCCAACTGAAAACGCGCCACAGGGCTCATTTGCAGAGTGTTGCTGGGAGGGGGCGATGCCGGTCTTTTTCAAAATTTCTATATTTAAGAAGGGGAGTTGTGTGGCCCCCCTTCCATTTCTATTTTATGGGCCCTGGGGACGCAATCCCCCAGGGCCTGACACCTATTTTTTTTCAAAAATGGATGGGGGCACGTGACCCCCCGAGGACCTCATCCCCGGGTCGGCCTTTGCATGTTATTTTTTTTGTGTTGTAATTTTTATTATGGGGGAGGGGGCTCCTTACCCCGTGGACCCCATCCCTCGGCACCTGGCCTCTTGTTGGAGACCGTGGGGAGAGCCCCAATGCCCCCTGACATGCAGCTCCCCGTGTGGAAAAGCAATCTGGTTTCCTATGGTAGGGGGGGGGAGCCGCGAGGCTCCCGCCCTGCCGTAGCCAACAGCAGTGTCCCGGGGGAGGAACCCCGGGTCACTGCAGGTGCCGGCCCTGGGGGGTGGCGGTCCCCAGGGCCATGAAGGGCTCCAGGAGGGGGGGCGCGCGGCCCCCCTCCCATCCAATGCACAGCATCGAGGTAGTGGTCCTCGGATCTTGGGGGTCCGTAACGGACCCCCAAATTTGCATTTTAGTGCCCCGGAGGGGTGGCGGTCCCCGGGACATGTGGGTGGGCTTGAGCCCCCTTCACAGGTTTTTTTTTTTTTTAAAACAAGCCCCGGGGGTGGCTGTCCCCGGGGCTGCGGGGGGCTAGTGCCCCCGCAAATATTAGATAAAAGCCCCGGGGTGGTGGTCCCCTGGGCTTGGGGGGGCTTGCAGGCCACCCCACACATTTAAAAACTAGCCCTGGGGGTGGCCGTTCCCAAGGCTGGGGGCTGCGTGCCCCACGCATATTTTAGATAAAAGCCCCGAGGGTGGCAGTCCCCTGGGCTTGGGGGGCCTTGGAGGCCACCCCACACATTTCAAAATTATCCCCGGGAGGTGGCAGTCCCCGGGGCAGTGTAGGGGGGATTGGGGCCCGACACATTTTTTCAGTGCCCCCGGGACCTTGTTAACCCGGGGGCTTAAATACAAGGAAGCACGGGAGCCCGCTCCATTTTTTTTTTTGGGCCGGATTTGCGCACCCAGCGCAAATTTGACCAATTGTGGGACCCCCTGAGCAGGCCTAGGAGGTCAGGGTGTTTCTACCCTACCCCCTTTTCTTGTTTTTTGGTACTACCGGTTCTACCGAGTCACAAATTGGCTGCCAACACTTCCTGGTTTGGAGTGTTGACAGACAATTAGAATAAAGCTCGTGGTCGGGAGGGTGCGCAGATCCATCGCGCCTCTATATATCAAAACGTTTATTTTTTAATTTTCTCAGCAACTACTGAACGGATTTACACCATCTAAAAAAAGGGCACTTTCTGAAGCAAGCACAACCCTTTTGCCAAATTTGGTGTAATTCCATTCAGCAGTTCCAGCTGTAGCCATGTCTAAAGTTTCCTATGGGAAATTAAATTTTTGACCTCTTTTTTAAAAATGTCTCAGGAACTACTGCAGGGAGCGGTATTCACTGGCCCCCTGAGCCCGCCTTTTACCTGGCTCTTCTCCTAGGCCTCTTTTCTCCCTGTGCAGAGGCCCCTGCTTCTGCGCACCGGTCCTGGGCTCTTTTTCTGGCGCTGTTAGGGCCCTGGGGGGCAGTCAAGGGGTCTCTCCTTCACTCGACTCAACTCAAAACTTGGCTATTCGATAAGTAGCGTTCTCCCCCCCCCCCACCCCCCTCAAGCGCCTTGAGACCCTCTGGGTGAGTAGTGCGCTATACAAATTTTGACTTTACTTGACTTGAACTGCCAGGTTCCAGCACCTTCTGCCTCAGCAGACCACACACCGGAGAGAGCTTCTCTTCCTGTGCAAGCACATTTTAAAAGTGGATTAGGGGGCCGTCAGCAAGTCTCTGTTGGTCCTATCAAACTGCGACACATCACTTCCCTTCCCCTGCCTCCTCCTTCTTGTCCAGCCTCTGGGTTTGTTCAATAGGACGTCATCCAGTGTCTCTGGCCACATGGTCTCTGAAATTAAACCCCTTCCCCCCTCGCTGCCTTCCCTCCTTGGTGCAGCCTGGTGCCTGGTACCCAGTGACAGCTGCTGATGAATGAGCCTGTAGCCCCACCCATCTTCTCTTTGTGTAGAGGAGGCCTTAGCTTGTGAAAGAAAGGTTATTAATCCATGCAGCTGAGGTCAGCCATCAGCCTGGCCCTGGTTATAACTGACTCAGAGAAATGTGACATTTCTGGATTACCCAAAAGCAGTACAAATATGACTTTGGACACTGCAGAATACTCCTTTTAACATCCGCTACAGTGGACTTTAGTGCATGTCTGGAATCTGTAGGCCTTATGAAAGTTAATCTAGCACATGAGCTTCACATCCCCATAGGGGAAAAATGAAGTGAAAAATAAGTGAGCTGCTAAGGGTTTTTTTGGAGTTCAGATATCTGGGGCGCACTGCCTCAAATCTAACGTTACTGTGTGTAGTGCGAGATGGGTGGCTATGTGGTGCGTTAAGAGCAGGCGGAAAAACACCCTTAACCGTCTAAGAAGTCAGAGACTATTTGATCATTATACAGCGATGCTCTCGCAACCACAAGATAGTGTAACACAAATAGGTACAATAAACAGATATCAAAAATACAATAGAAGCAGATTCTTTGGTGTGTTTCTTATCCCAGCAGGGCGAAGATTTATTTTGTCCAGACGTAAGGAATGTCACAATATGCCGACACGTGTTTCGGCGTGTGCCGTAGAGTCAACACGACTCTTCAGGGCTGGTGGTACAAAAACATAGTGTATACATATTCAGTGGTACGTCGTATCATAGAAATCAGCTGCATGTAGTGACATCACGTGCATCACGCATGCAGTGAAAATGTGCGTCTTAAAAAACACGCAGTAAGTGTAGTAGGTGATGACGTTCAAGAAACTAAGAGAGTGACACTCTAAAGAAGTGAGTGGTTTTCTTTGAGTGGTGGTGCCTGAGGTGTGGGATTCGCTAATTTTGAGTGAAAGATTTTTTATCTCTTAAAAGAAATTGTGGCAAGCATTCACGTACACACGGTGGACCTGCATGCCTAGGGTTATAAAGTGTCAAGATGGAATTGTGAGGCCAGGCTGAAGTAAAAAACGAGTGAAAAATTGCGTTGGTGACAAGTTCATACCGCGGTGTGTGGATATTATATGTGGACTCGGAGAAGGTGAAATGTCCACGGTGGTGTGGTGGGATACATGCTCTCTCTGCGAGGTTAGGTTGTTACCTTAGGACTCAACTCCTGAGTGTGGGTTGAGAATAGTCTGGAATTGTGGTGATGTCTCACGTGGGTAAACTCGAGAGAGACTGTACAAGTGAGAGGAGGAAGAAAAAGCAAAAAACATCATCAGGGACGCCTTCAACGAAGGGCGTGCGGGAGCCAAACTGTGGATGGCTAGATAAAAGTCATGGATGAAAGGGATACTATATTAAAAGTATCCTTACCACTGGGATTAATTTGTATCCAAAACTTGTTGATAGGTGGTGGTAAGGTATCCAGTGGAATTATGAGCAAGAGGAGTGATCTCCACTCATTTGAAAACCTTTAGGGCGTGTTAATAACTTCAGGGTTAGAACACTGTGATAGAAGAACAAAGCGAAATGACAGGATTATAGAAACAACAATTAGCACATATCGGTTGAAACCCTGTCAGCCTATTAAGGTATAGTCCATGAAGACAAAATAGACGTTGCTCAAAAATAAAGTATCGTACCTGAAAAACGATGTGTTTCAGGTGTTGACCGGGAGGGGATCCCTCAGTCAGGAAACTATCCGAAAACGTGTACGTTTTCTAGAAAGGCGGTGCGCTGTAAGGGTAGCAAATGACATGTGCGCGTTAATTAAACGCGTGTGTCAGTCGGTACCATGCCCAAAGTAAAACAGTAAGTGAGGGGAGAGGGCAGTGTCTTACCCGAGGTTAGGAATCCCTCCTCCGTTGCTTCCCGGTGGCCGTCTGTCGAGAGCGGACGCCTGACCGGAGGAGGAGGGATTGTTAAGTAGAGATATTGGACATAGAAGATGTTGGTCTGTAAGTTTGGTGGAAATGTAGCCGCCATCTTGGAGAAGGAAGAATGTTACTATTCCGTATCTGGCGCTAGTGCACTCGCGTGTGTGGAAAACACCATTGGTACATGTACGTGTTCAAACCACGGCGAAGCGATAAAATCTTGTCAAACGGATTCTTATATTGTCCGTGGTTTGAACACGTACATGTACCAATGGTGTTTTCCACACACGCGAGTGCACTAGCGCCAGATACGGAATAGTAACATTCTTCCTTCTCCAAGATGGCGGCTACATTTCCACCAAACTTACAGACCAACATCTTCTATGTCGAGTATCTCTACTTAACAATCCCTCCTCCTCCGGTCAGGCGTCCGCTCTCGACAGACGGCCACCGGGAAGCAACGGAGGAGGGATTCCTAACCTCGGGTAAGACACTGCCCTCTCCCCTCACTTACTGTTTTACTTTGGGCATGGTACCGACTGACACACGCGTTTAATTAACGCGCACATGTCATTTGCTACCCTTACAGCGCACCGCCTTTCTAGAAAACGTACACGTTTTCGGATAGTTTCCTGACTGAGAGATCCCCTCCCGGTCAACACCTGAAATACATCGTTTTTCAGGTACGATACTTTATTTTTGAGCAACGTCTATTTTGTCTTCATGGACTATACCTTAATAGGCTGACAGGGTTTCAACCGATATGTGCTAATTGTTGTTTCTATAATCCTGTCATTTCGCTTTGTTCTTCTATCACAGTGTTCTAACCCTGAAGTTATTAACACGCCCTAAAGGTTTTCAAATGAGTGGAGATCACTCCTCTTGCTCATAATTCCACTGGATACCTTACCACCACCTATCAACAAGTTTTGGATACAAATTAATCCCAGTGGTAAGGATACTTTTAATATAGTATCCCTTTCATCCATGACTTTTATCTAGCCATCCACAGTTTGGCTCCCGCACGCCCTTCATTGAAGGCGTCCCTGATGATGTTTTTTGCTTTTTCTTCCTCCTCTCACTTGTACAGTCTCTCTCGAGTTTACCCACGTGAGACATCACCACAATTCCAGACTATTCTCAACCCACACTCAGGAGTTGAGTCCTAAGGTAACAACCTAACCTCGCAGAGAGAGCATGTATCCCACCACACCACCGTGGACATTTCACCTTCTCCGAGTCCACATATAATATCCACACACTGCGGTATGAACTTGTCACCAACGCAATTTTTCACTCGTTTTTTACTTCAGCCTGGCCTCACAATTCCATCTTGACACTTTATAACCCTAGGCATGCAGGTCCACCGTGTGTACGTGAATGCTTGCCACAATTTCTTTTAAGAGATAAAAAATCTTTCACTCAAAATTAGCGAATCCCACACCTCAGGCACCACCACTCAAAGAAAATCACTCACTTCTTTAGAGTGTCACTCTCTTAGTTTCTTGAACGTCATCACCTACTACACTTACTGCGTGTTTTTTAAGACGCACATTTTCACTGCATGCGTGATGCACGTGATGTCACTACATGCAGCTGGTTTCTATGATACGACGTACCACTGAATATGTATACACTATGTTTTTGTACCACCAGCCCTGAAGAGTCGTGTTGACTCTACGGCACACGACGAAACACGTGTCGGCATATTGTGACATTCCTTACGTCTGGACAAAATAAATCTTCGCCCTGCTGGGATAAGAAACACACCAAAGAATCTGCTTCTATTGTATTTTTGATATCTGTTTATTGTACCTATTTGTGTTACACTATCTTGTGGTTGCGAGAGCATCGCTGTATAATGAAGTGAAAAATAGTCAAACACACTGACTTTCCCTGGCATGTTCCTTCACAGTGTATAAAGCCTATTCCATGTCACCACCCAATCCTGCATAAGTTCTTCCACACCCTTCACCTTGTAGCTGCCCCTGGACTGCACACGCAGGGAATCTCCCCTGCGCAGCCCCTACATGTGTGCACACGCATGTACACATGTGTCTGCATTTGTGCCTTACTCTAGCTGCTGTGCAGTGGCCTGGTCAAGCCAGGGGGACACCAGTAAAATCCCCATGCAGTCTCTTACATCCTGAGTTCAATGTGGGTGAGTCCCAGATTAGGAGCCTCCCCCACAGTAAAAGCTCAACAATTAGGTGCCCAAAA
Organism: Lissotriton vulgaris; assembly: GCF_964263255.1. NCBI lineage: Eukaryota > Metazoa > Chordata > Amphibia > Caudata > Salamandridae > Lissotriton > Lissotriton vulgaris. The sequence continues at coordinate 37,458 of NW_028248936.1, forward strand.
AGCGAAAAACCCGGACGGCCCATAGTGTCAGAACCACCTTCTAACAATATGTATATGTGTACATATATGTATTTATGCATGTATATATGTGTATGTATATGTATGTGTGTGGGCTCCTCAACCACGCACACAAAGCACTCAACAAAACCTAACCGACATACCTCAACAGCCGCCTCACCTTCTACACCCTGAACCACCAGCTCCGCTCCACGGACCTTGCCCTCGCCACCGCCCCCGCACCCAAAGAACGAACACCGGCAGCAGATCGTTCTCCCACCTCGCCGCTAAAACCTGGAACACCCTCCCCATCCTCCTACGGCAGACCCAGGACCTACTCACCTTAAGGAGGCTACTCAAGGCCTGGCTTTTCGAGCAGTAGCAGCACCCTTCCCCTCAGCGGCTTCAAACCCTCACAGGTGAGTAGTGTGCTTTACAAATGTTATGATTGATTGATTGATTGATATATATGTGTACTTATATATATATGAACTGCCAAAACGCGTCTCTTTTTTGTTGTTGCTTGTCTTTGTGTCCAGAGAGGCAAAATCTTGTCATTGAGTGCTAGCTCACTTACTTATGGAGTTTGGGAGGTTTGTGGCGTTGTTAAGAGACACCAGCCGTCGGGTCTCAATCTATGCACCACCAGCAATATGGATGCCCGCCAGCAATTCCACAACCCAGTTTGGAATGTTAAACGCTGGTGCGGCCCCAAACATGAAGGCTGACAGGAGAGGCGGTGTGAGCTAGAAAGGGAGCACAGGCTCAGCGCTGAGAGTGAAAATACTCCCATGGAGGGGGCCACGTCCCTTACAGTAAGCCCACAGAAGCCCCTTCAAGGACTAACTGGGTGCTTGGAGTTGGGCACTGCGAAGGCACATGCCAAGCGGTGGGGGCTGGGGGGACTGTGCTATCGGACTTATTTCGACGGATACACAGACATGGGAACATTTTTCTGTGCTGCAATATTCTGGAAAGACTCCGAATTTGGCATTTCAAAAGGTACAATGAAATAATAGCCCGTATTTAGATGTTATAAATCCACGTTTTAATTTAGGACCTTTTCAACTTTATTCAGACCAGCGGTCCGTGATTGAACTGCAGCACAGCTGTTTTATTACAGTCGCTTTGAAGTGCGTTTATCTATTGACTGGCAGCTTGTGAAAATCCAGTTCGGGTTTTACATTAGCAAATGTAATGTGTGTTAGAACTTTGCTTTAACAGCTGAAGCATAAGGCTTGGAAGCACTTGTTTAACACGGTTTTAACCTTTCCAAATGGGGTTGAAAGATATGCCGATTACTAATTAAGATATTGTAGGAACATATTGCACTCTTTGTTAAAAGTTCACCCATGATTGAAATCTTGCATAACAGAACTACTGCTAGCCATAGAGATGAAGCGCATTTTCTATGTTTACTGTTTTTTACATTTAAATTGTGCACCAAATTGGCACTTTTTAGATTGAGATAGGCAGTTGAACTGCTGAAACGTGTCTCTTTTTTTTGCTTGTCTGTGACCAGAGAGACAAATCGAATGCAAAGACTTAAACTGCTCCTGTCATTGAGTGCTAGCTCACTTACCTATGGAGTTTGGGAGTTTTGTGGAGTTATTAAAAGACACCAGCGGTGGGGTCTCAATCTATGCACCACCAGCACTATGGATGCACGCCAGGAATACAGCAACCCAGTTTGAGATGTATGTATGTATGTATATATATATATATATATATATATATATATATATATATATATATATATATATATATATATATATATATATATATATATATATATATATATATATATATATATATATATATATATATATATATATATATATATATATATATGAAAATATGTGTAAAGTGTATATATGTGGTTCTATATGTATATGTATGTATGTGTATGTATGTGTGTGTATAGTGTATATATGATTATAAATATATGTGTACATATAGGTGTATATATATATATGTATATATATATATATATATATATATATATATTTTTTTTTTTTTTTTTTCACTGAAAAAAAGCATAGGTTTCAGACTTGTTATAGTTAGGAATTAGCATTTAAAAAACCTTAGAAATTCACTGAAAAAATATAGGTTTCAGGGTTGTTATAGTTAGGTGGACATTTCACTCGTACAAAACAATTAAAATTCATCCGATACAGTTAGTTGTACTCAGTATAACACATGAGCCCCGCAATCCACTGCTGATGATGTCACATATTACATCATTCATGACATGGTCAGTGACATCACTGATGACTTCACTGATGACATCTCAAATGACATCACTGATGACATCATCCAGTGAATGTGGTTTCGTACTATATTTAAATAAGTATTATGGGGTAGATTTACAATAACTGACGCATCCCTGCATATCAGCAGGGATGCGCCAGGTATTGTGCGTCAGGGCTCCGCCACCATGGATGTGCCGCATTTAAAATGCGGCACACCATGGGGCAAAAACAGACAGATGCGTGATGCATCTGTGCCGTAAAGGTGGTGCATTGCCGGGTTTGCATCATGAGCACGACGCAGCTCCTGGAAGGCTCCGGGGTGCCCTATCTTTTAAATACTGCGTCAATCCTTACGCCTGCTTCAAGAAGGAGCAGGGTTTTGACGCAGCAGGGGCTTAAAAGTGACTGAGTATCTTGCAGATTTCAGCCACTTTTAGGAGGCGTTCCTGTGCTAGAAAGCCCCCCCCCTCCCCCCTGCGCCAGAACGCCTACTTCTTGCGCAGGGCTTTACAACGTGACGCATCTCCTTGATGTGTCCCGCTGTAAATACCCTGCAGCATGGCGCCTGTTTTGCGCCGCCGCTGCATCACAAAAGTGACACAACAGCGGCGTAAAAGAGGCACAAGGGGCTTGTAAATCTGCCCCTCAATATATAGCAACCTGCATTGAAGACTGAGTGGATGTATAATTGTCTGGATGGAGGATTTAGTAGCACTGTGATTGACTGTCTAAGTGACTAATTTAAAGTGTCTCACTAAATATATGAGATAGTGATTAAACTGTGTGAATACCTGTATCACTCTATCTCTTGTGTAAACTACTACATACGTTGATTACTAGTTATGTGAAAGTCTATATTAGTTATTAATTAGTGAAGTGAGTATTTGTATGGGACAGTGAATGTGTGTGTGGTTGGGTGGGAGGTGTGTGACTTTCCAAAGATATGTAAATAGTTGATTTAGTAGGTATATGAGGTTAAGACTGTATGTGGAAACAGAGTGAGTGAATCTCTTTATTGGTGTGGTGATGAGTAAATATATTTCTCAATGCTACATGTCCAACAAACTAGAAATATAAAAGAGAGTGTATGTGACAGTTGTATATAAATAAGTATACATCAGACTCAGTAATTGCATGAGTGACTGTACTGAAAACTGTATACCTATAATAATGATTTTATCACGCGCTAAGTATGAGTTACTATCTTTATGAATAAATAAAGTGGTGATTGTATAAGAGTGTAGCTTAGTAAATGTAAGTATGATCAGTTGTTTGCATAAGTGAGTAGGATGACTGCATAACTGAATAGGATGTGTACTGGTGTGTAATGTCGATGTAGGTGTATAAGTATATTTAATAGTATTCTATTGATCTTTGTTAGCATATCTGAGTTAATCTATAGGTAAGTGTTTAGATGTGTATGTAGCTGTAGGAATCACTGAATGGGTTTTTAGAAACTAGTATTGGTTTGTGAATGGTTTCAAATATGGTAGTCCATATTTTATAATGAGTGTTGAAAGGTTATACTAGTGTATGATGAGATGTATCACATTGTCACGTGGATGAAGTCATCAGTGATGTCATTTGAGATGTTGTGATAAACGACTTTTTCGACCCTCTTTGAGAGGGAAGATGATGGAAGATGACTCCAGCCTATTACCCTTGCAGTATAGGGATTAGGACTATAGGTAGGACCTATCTATGAGGCACAGTAGTGCATTTTCGTACCCTTTTCTTTAGATCAGGGCTTATAAACTTAAGCTAGGGGATAGATATATAAGTATTAGTGATGATCCATCCTTTTGTAAGAGTATTAGTACATCTTCTGTGGAGTTATGCGTATTTTGGGCCTTGTAGGCCTTAAACGGGACAGACTCCATCTTGTTCTCTGCCTGGTAGCTCGAGAGGCTTTCTAGGTCAAGTGTAATGTTTTAGTTTCGAGGTGTTGTTCGCTTGGAGAGAACCGGTTCAGGCTGGCCCTTATCGAAAGACTGTATTTTTCTCCACTCCGAAGACACAACTCCAGGCCGGCCGGCTGGGATCGTGCCCTTGGTACGGGGAGGTACAAGAATTTGGTGGGCGGCAGGTTACTGGCCGTAACTTTCCATGAGGGGGCAGGTTTTGATATTAGTGAAAGTGTTAGGCAATGAGTCAGTCAGTCTGTAGGCGGCAGCTAGCCGTTAGCATCTATGCCATTAATTATTTCCAGAGCAGACAATCGCCATTTTGAAGTCCGAGAAAGATTCTGAAACCGAGACTCTCTGAGAAAGACTGAAGGAGAAATAACGCGGAGCGCACAGAGACAGAGAAAGAGAGAGACGGTAGCTAATAGCCAGCAAGGTTCCAGTGACTTGGAGGGAAGCAGAGGAGATTGGGCATAGCGGTGCAGACGTGTACCCGTGACTTCTGAGGTGTGATTCCGAGACGAGCCAAGACACAGAGACGAGAAGGGAACCTAGATGACTGCCGAGCCCCGACTTCATATTAATAAGGTGATATCTGCCCTTTCCTTGTTAAGCGCGCATTCTAATCTTTACTTTTCTTTACAGCATATACATTGTGTAGTATTGTGTTTATTTTTGTTGTAATAAAACACCCCAGTTCTTAGTGAACCAACATGTGCCTTGTATTCTTGTTCAATCGGGGTAACCTGAGCTTCTAGTTAGACATTGTTTGCATGAACGGATGCGAATCCCGATCAGGTAAGGAATGACTGAGCAAGTAGGGAGAGAGAGAACATTTGATGTCAGGAGCAGAAGGTACATATTATAATTTGGCCATATCAATTTCTATTATCGTAGTTTTATCCCGAGTAGATAACCAAAGACTTCATCCTTAAATGTTCATAGGAAAGTGATCGTCGTTGGTACACGGCGTTAGTGAGAGCACCTAAGGTGGTGTGTATGTCTGCCGGATTGCAGACCGTGTGTAAGTGAGAGCACCGGAGGGAGATGGTGTGGAGGCTCGCCGGATTGTGGGCCGTGTGTAAGTGAGAGCACCTAAGATAGAGAGGTGTGTAGGTCTGCCGGATTGCAGACCGGATATTAATGAGAGCACTGGGACTGCAGGCCCATGTGTGTAGGCGCGCCGGATTGTGCGTCGGGTGAGCACTGATGATCAGTGTGTAATGGTACATTATCAGACCTGCCCTAGGGTAGACCAGTCTGGGCCTACGTGGCCGCGAGACCAATAGGTGTGAATAGGATATTGTAGAAAACCAATGCATGTTTATTGCTATTTTTCCCATCCTTAGGTATAAGATGTACATACCCATTGTAAATATATTCTAAGGAGGGAGGTGAGTACGTTCCGGCCGGGTTAGAGGGGCTCCTAGGAGCTGATTCCATCTGGTCCGAGAATCTGGTCGGTACATCTGGCGTCACGAACTGTTTACGAAGCCTGTGTGCGCTGTATTGTTTTCATCTTGTTAGTTTGCGCTCGGCTCGTACGTACTTTTCTTTGTTTTTAATTGTGTATATATTTTTTGTGTGCTAACATGTTTTCGAAGAAATCAAAATCTACTTTCAAATTGCCTATTGAAATTCCCGGCTGGGAATCAACGCCTTATGAGGCTTTGGCCCGTGAGTGGGCCGATTCTACTGGTTTGAGTGAGAATTGGATTTCTTGTTTGGAGCAGGCGGAGCCCGCTGATGTGGTTTCTTGCTTGCAAAAAGCGCCAGTAGTGAAGGGTGATAAGCTTCCGGTTGTAGGACGCAGAGGTTGGATTGTGCTGACTGCTTACAGGATGCTTCATGAGAAGTTTTCGAAATTGCAGAAGCGGTTTGTTGATATGGAAGAGAAGTTTGTTGAGGTGCAAAATGCGCATACTCTTTTGCGATGTCAGAATAAGTTGCTTGCCGACAAACTTGAGACTTATCAAACTATAGCCGAAAGGGCTGCAGTGCGCATTGCGAAATAAAAATACAGGCACCGCCGTGGTCGTGTGTCTACACGGAAAGTGCGTCTGGTCGTGGCAAAAGCCGGACTGGATTGGAATCCTGATGAGTGGGATGGTAATATCTGGGACTCGAACGAATCTGGCTCCTCGGCTGAGGAGGGTGACAAGCGCGAGTCTTCTCGCACTGGACGAGATTGTAAATCTGCTTCTTGTGACAAAGACAACGTTTCTGGCGATCGTGGTCACTCTACCAATTCTGATGACATATTACGCTCTGATTGTTCTTCTAAATCTAAGGACCGGGCTTCCTTGGAGGCTCTTCCAGAGGTTTCTGCTCACCCTGTGTTTCGACACAAATTGCAACAAGCTCCTGGTATGCCGAATGGTATTCATTTGGATAGTATTGAAGATTTTACTCAACAGGAGGTTAGTGACATTTTACAACGATTTCGACAACGACCCGGTGAAACTTTGCTTACCTGGATGGTGCGCCTTTATGAACTAGGTGCTGCCGGTATTATGCTTGATGCTGGTGATTGCTTACGTTTTTGCTCTTTGAGTTCCGATTCTACTGTACAAGATCATTTTCGAAATTATAATGGTGCTGGCCAAATTAGTTTGCTTCAGCTTGCGAATGATGGTTGTAACCATAAATACCCTACTGAATCGGATTGGCCTGTCAATGATAAGCCATGGTACACTTTGCGCGATGCGTCGCAACGTTTGAAAGAGGAAGTAATGAAAACTGCCATTTTTCTCAGTACGTCTGACAGATTGTTGGATAGTCTTTTAACATCTTCTGTGCGTAATCGCATTATCCGTTCTTCGCCTGTTGCTTATAAACAGGTTATGATGACTTTGTTGATCAATCAAACTGGCAATCCTTTGTCTATGGTGCTTGAATCTGTTCGTCAGCTTGGTGAGTTGGGTGAATGGTTTAAACCTGAGAGGCAATCTCGACCTGAAGGTCGTACCGCTGGGGATTATAAATTTTCTAGACGTGATATGTTTCTTGCACTTTTGGCTGATGGTGTGAAAAGGGAGGACATTGATGGTGAACCTAATAATCGCTTGTGGGACATGTTTCGTAAGCGTGGTCTGGATCGGAAGGAGGGTGCCCGTCGTGTACGTAAGAATGATTGTGACCGAGGATCTGATGACAGTGGTGATGAGAGGCGTCGTGTGGATGCTGACCGCCGTGATGACCGGCGCTATGAACGTGATGTTTCCCCCCGCCGTGAGAGTGTAAGGGTGAGAGAGGGTGAGAGAGACAGGGGAAGAGATGATCGTATCTCTAATAGACGCAGAGATGAGAGAAGTTATTCCCCTGATGTTAGACGACGGGAGGATCGTCACAAGCTTTCTGACCGTAATTCTCAATTCTTTGAACATGACACTAATCCGTTTCGTAATAGAGATGGATATGAGCAGGATATTCTGATTCCGAAAAAAGTTGAAAACATCTATCCTGATTTGTCTTGGTTGGCTGACCATGGTAAAAATGACTAGGAAATTGGTCAAGCTCCGGTACGCAGGTGGGCTCATAAAGACAATAGACCTTATGTAGATATTGAAATTTTTTGGAAACATCGTAATATCCAAAGGGCCCGAGCATTGGTAGATACTGGGGCGGAGGCCACTTTAATTCATGGTAAATCGAAAAAATTTAAAGGACAGTTTTTTACAATTACTGGTTTAGGTGGTAAGGAAACCCCCGCAGTGCAAACTGCGCTTGACATGAAAATTGGCCGAATTCCCCGTAAAGAATATTCTGTGTTAGTTGTGCCTCTCCTGGAATATATAATTGGAATTGACATTTTGAAAGGAATGACTTTGCATCTTGATGATGGTTGCTATCAATTTGGAACGAAGCATTACATTTCGTCCAGACCCGTACGGGTTGGTCGTTTGCGTATGCCCCCCATTAAGATTCCCCAAGCTACGAAAGTTGTTTCTCAGAAACAATATCGCATTCCAGGTGGTCATGATGAAATTAGTGCTGCGATTCAGGATTTGATTGATGCTGGGGTAATAACTCCAATCACTTCTGCTTGGAATAATCCCGTGTGGCCTGTGCGCAAAAGTGATAATTCCTGGCGCATGACGGTTGATTATCGAGAATTGAACAAACACACTCCGCCTTTGGCTGTTGCTGTGCCTGACATGGTTACTTTGATTCAGAGAATTCAGAAGCATCCTGGTACATGGTATGCGTCCATTGATATTGCTAATGCTTTCTTTTCGATTCCAATTGCCCCCGAGTGTCAGGAGCAATTCAGTTTTACCTGGCATGGCCGTCAAATGACGTTTAGGAGTCTTCCTCAAGGTTATGTACATAGTCCTACGATCTGTCACCGGCTGGTGGCGGAACATTTATCTGAAGTGCCCGTACATCCCCAGATTCAGGTGTGTCATTATATTGATGACGTTTTGATTCAAGGTGAGACGCAAGACCAAGTCCAATCACATTTAGATCAGATTCTTGACTGTTTACGTTCAAAAGGTTGGGAAATTAATGCCGATAAATTGCAGGGCCCTTCCCAGAATGTTAAATTTTTAGGAATTAATTGGCATGAAGGTCACAGAGAAGTGATCCCGCTGGTGAGGCGTAACATTTTAGATTTTGCTGTTCCGAGGAACAGAAAGGAGGCTCAATGTTTTATCGGCCTGTTTGGTTTTTGGCGTCAGCATATTCCCCATTTGAGTCAGATTTTAGCTCCTTTGTATCGAGTCACCCGTAAAAAGAATGCGTTTGAGTGGGGTGAACCACAACAAAATGCTTTTAATTCGGCGAAAGAGGCAATTCAGTATGCCTTGGATTTGTGGCCCGTGGGCGAAGATGATGTGGATTTGAATGTTTCTGTGGATGGTCTGTATGCCAATTGGAGTCTGTGGCAAAAGCAGGGCAGACGTAAAGTTCCATTGGGTTTTTGGACTAAAAAGTTACCTGAATCTGGTGAGCGTTATACACCTTTTGAAAAACAGTTGCTTGCTTGTTATTGGGCTCTGGTGAATACCGAGCAATTGACGTTGGGTCATACTGTGATTTTGAGACCTGAAATTCCTATCATGCAGTGGGTTTTGAGTTCGCCGAAATCCCATCGAATTGGACATGCTCAGGAGGCGAGTATCATTAAATGGAAATGGTACATTCAGGACAGAGCGCGTGTGGGTCCGAAAGGTGTGGCTGTGTTGCATGAACGGGTGGCGCAGGCGCCATCGAATGAGACTGGAAATGATTGTTCTGTTCCTGTAGTCCAGGAATCTCCTGTCAGGTGGGGTAAGCCATTTGATGATTTGTCCGCGGAGGACAGAAAACATGTGTGGTTTACGGATGGTTCATCGAAATTCATTGGTGAGAAACGGCATTGGAAAGCAGTGTCATACAACCCATTCACGAAAAAATTATTGAGTACGATTGGTGATGGAAAGAGTAGTCAATATGCTGAATTATATGCAGTTTACCAAGTTTTGAAACAAGAACTACCTGGCACATGTCATATTTTTACTGATTCCTGGTCCACTGCTAATGGACTGGCGGTTTGGTTACCAACTTGGCATTCTCATAATTGGGAATTGCATTCAAAAGAACTGTGGGGTAAAGAATTATGGCAAGAAATTTGGGAATTACTCCCACAGAGTACTGTTACAATCTTTCATGTGGATGCTCATACTCCGATTGATTCCCTTGACAAGTTCTTTCATAACATTGCAGATGAAAAGTCTAAAATTTCTGAGGCAGTGGTGGACATGCAGGATTCTGATTTGGCAGGATTGGCGAAATGGGCCCACCAAAAAGCAGGAATTTTTGGAGAAAGAGCCACTAGCAGGCGGGCTTCCGATCGTGGGATTCATATTCCCTTAAATTTGATTAAAGATGTCATTCTGCATTGTCCTATCTGTCAACATTCTAGAAAAAGAACAGTGCCTCATATTGTTAAAGGCCATTTACATCGAGGAAAAATGCCAGCCCAAATTTGGCAAATTGATTATATTGGCCCGCTCCCTATGAGCAAAAATTGTCAGTATATTTGCACAGCTGTTGATACTTTTAGTGGCCTATTGGTCGCTTTCCCTTGCAAACAAGCCACCCAAGTGAATACCATTAAGACCCTGTAATTGCTTATTTTGTATTATGGTGTTCCATTCCAAATTCAATCGGATAATGCATCCCATTTTCGTGGAAGATTGGTGCGGGAATTCTGTGTGGAAAATAACATTGAATGGATTTTTCATATTCCCTATTATCCGCAGGCCTCGGGCCTCATTGAGCGTATGAATGGTTTGTTAAAAGAACAACTGCGTAAATTGACGGATGAACATTACAAAAACTGGAGAGATTTTTTGCTCCAGGCATTGTTGATTCTGAATAATCGCCCTTTGTTACAGGCTGAATCTCCTTTAATGCGTTTGTTTCCTCCAACTGTTGATGCAAAACCCAATTCCACATCCACTACTGTTATGTACTGGGAAATTGCCCCCGGAGCTTTGGCTCCATGCAGAGCGACCCCAGGTTCCGCAGGCTTGGACCTGCATGCTATGAATGATGCGATCCTGAAAGGCAGAGACCGAATTATTGTTGAAACCGGCGTTGGTGTCTGTATACCGGCCGGTAGTTTTGAACTTATTGCCCCTAGATCGGGCCTTGCCATGAAAGGTATTCAAGTTCTCGGAGGAGTAATTGACAGCGATTATCAGGGAGAGATTAAGGTTCTTCTGCTTAATAGCAGTGAAATTGATTTATCGATTAAAAAATCTGACCGTGTTGCTCAGTTGCTGATTATGCCTGTTTTTAGTGGTGAGATTAAGAAAGGCACTGCCCCGACTTTGCTGACAATACGAGGCCAAAAAGGCTTTGGTTCCACCGATAATCCTGGTGCGAAAATATGGGTACAATCGCCTAAACATCCCCCTGAACAGGCTGAAGTTATTGCGACCGGTCATGACAACACCATTTTGGTGATGAAGCCAGGGAAAGATAGCTGGGAAGCTGTCCCAGCTGACAAATGTTACTTACGAGAATGATTAAGGCTTGTGTTTGTATTCTTTCAGATCATTCTCTGGACTGGTGCTGCAGGATGTGCCGGCGTTGGACTCCTTTTGGTCTGCTACGCCGGGAGAGGAGAGAACCCACCGACTTCGGTTGATTGGAGTACCCGAGTTCCGCGATCCTTCGCTGCGTGGGACTCTTCGTCGAACTTTTGGATTACCCTTGCTAAAAGAGTGACTAACTCTCCGCATTTTTGCCTCACTCCCATGAGGTCTGTGACTGATATCTTGGCGACCTGCTTGGTTGCTGTCCCTGCATCCACTGAAACTTTGCGACATATTTTTAATATCTCAAGTGCCCAACCCAATATTATTCTGGGCGACTTTGCGGCCCATGAGTTTTGCCCTTTATGTACTATTCTTCCTGATTCTGATTCCCCTATTCATTCCCAAATCACGACCTATAATATTACGCAGGGTGATTTATGCTTCGTTTTAACATGTGATCCCAAGGCAATCACAGAATGTATTAAACTAAAATTACAGGCTGCCACTTCTTTTTCAGCTCATCAACGATTGCTGTGTTTACAAAGACTTCCGAATTCATGTGTTTCCGTCAAAAACAATATGACATGTAAACGTCTATTAGTTGCTCCTAGTTATTACCGTGCAATGTTACTGCCCTCTGGGTGGCTGTTTTCGTGCGGGAATTCCTCCTGGCCCTATATTCCCGCTAATATTTCTGGAGGTCCATGTGCTATTACCAGATTAAGTTTATTGATGTTTTCCTCACACCCTGGTTCCCATTCCCGTATGGTACGAGACTCTATGTCTTTACATGAAGACTGTGATTCCTCTGTTCACCTTTACTCTAAATCAGAATATCTTGGTTTGGCTTTTTCTATTATTGGTGTCCCGGCGTTAGCAGTTTATAATGCCAAAACAATTGGCAAGATGGCCTGTTGGATGGTTAAATCCATTAATCAAACTTCTACTGTATTATCTGACCTGTTATTGGATGCCCAGTGTGAACGTAGAGCCATTTTGCAAAATCGCGCAGCGATTGATTACCTTCTGTTAAAGCATGGACATGATTGTTCTGACTTTGAAGGTCTTTGCTGTTTCAATTTATCCGATCATTCTAAATCAATTCAGGCCCATATTGACAAACTTCATGACTTGACTGCAGAAATTAGAAAACATATCGACCAGGGCTGGTTCGACTGGCTCTTTAACTGGTTGCCTGACTTACATTCTTTGCGACAGATTTTAGGGGGTGTCATTATTTTTATTTGTGTTTTGGTAGCAATTTGTTGCTTTATTCAATGCATTCCTTCTCTATTACAATTGTTTAGATTTGGTAGGAGAAATAGGTCAGTTAATTTTATTTCTTATTATTCTTCCACTGATGTTTGTTCGATATAAGATATGGCTAATAGACTGGAGTCAAGGGTGAAGTGTGATAACCGACTTTTTCGACCCTCTTTGAGAGGGAAGATGATGGAAGATGACTCCAGCCTATTACCCTTGCAGTATAGGGATTAGGACTATAGGTAGGACCTATCTATGAGGCACAGTAGTGCATTTTCGTACCCTTTTCTTTAGATCAGGGCTTATAAACTTAAGCTAGGGGATAGATATATAAGTATTAGTGATGATCCATCCTTTTGTAAGAGTATTAGTACATCTTCTGTGGAGTTATGCGTATTTTGGGCCTTGTAGGCCTTAAACGGGACAGACTCCATCTTGTTCTCTGCCTGGTAGCTCGAGAGGCTTTCTAGGTCAAGTGTAATGTTTTAGTTTCGAGGTGTTGTTCGCTTGGAGAGAACCGGTTCAGGCTGGCCCTTATCGAAAGACTGTATTTTTCTCCACTCCGAAGACACAACTCCAGGCCGGCCGGCTGGGAACGTGCCCTTGGTACGGGGAGGTACAAGAATTTGGTGGGCGGCAGGTTACTGGCCGTAACTTTCCATGAAGGGGCAGGTTTTGATATTAGTGAAAGTGTTAGGCAATGAGTCAGTCAGTCTGTAGGCGGCAGCTAGCCGTTAGCATCTATGCCATTAATTATTTCCAGATTTACAAAAGGGGGTGGTGATGAACAGAGTGTCTGAGTTAAACAGACCACTCTTACTCTTATTGTGTACATTACCACTGTGTCATTGTAATTGTCGCGCCACTCCCCGTTCCAACACAGCGATTTTGTGCTGTTTGCGTGGAGGGAGAAAAGCGTTCGTGTTGCCTGATTATTTCTTGCGAGGCAGCCATCTTTGATAGGTCGTTGGTCTAGTCTCCCCGCACCTCCCTGAGTACAAAAGGGCGGATCTCTAAGGCGGTCGAGAGATAGACTGAAAAACTTTACTGCGCTAATGGGAGCATTAGTGACGCACCTTTGACAAAGTGCTTGTGTTGTGAATACTTTTTACAAAAATCTTTTTAAAACTTGAGACTTGGAATTTTAGTGTGTACATTACCACTGTGTCATTGTAATTGTCGCGCCACTCCCCGTTCCACCGCAGCGATTTTGTGCTGTTTGCGTGGAGGGAGAAAAGCGCTCGTGTTGCCTGATTATTTCTTGCGAGGCAGCCATCTTTGATAGGTCGCCGGTCTAGTCTCCCCGCACCTCCCTGAGTACAAAAGGGCGGATCTCTAAGGCGGTCGAGAGATAGACTGAAAAACGTTACCGCGCTAATGGGAGCATTAGTGACGCACCTTTGACAAAGTGCTTGTGTTGTGAATACTTTTTACAAAAATCTTTTTAAAACTTGAGACTTGGAATTTTATTGTGTACATTACCACTGTGTCATTGTAATTGTCGCGCCACTCCCCGTTCCACCGCAGCGATTTTGTGCTGTTTGCGTGGAGGGAGAAAAGCGCTCGTGTTGCCTGATTATTTCTTGCGAGGCAGCCATCTTTGATAGGTCGCCGGTCTAGTCTCCCCACACCTCCTAACCCTTATAGACAGCTACCCCCAGCGCAGCGGTGACGCGCAGCGGGAGCGCCTTTGACGCGCCGAAGAGGCGCCAAAGAGAAGCCAGTCTGCGCCAGTCCGCGTTCAGACGCTTCGGGCTTCGTGGTCTGGAACTATGGTAGGGCGCCGCATTGTATACAGTGCTCCTACGCTGCATGCCCTGCGACCCACTAGCGTTTCTTCTTGTCCTATTATTGCCCCGCCCTATCCCACCAATTTGCGTTGCAAAGGCTGTAACTGGGGCCTTACTCCACCCACTAGAGTGGACCGACAGCCCTTGTATACCTTGAAGCTGCTCCTCCTCAACTGCCGCTCTCTCTCGAAGCATCATACTGAGTTGGCGCTGTTGATTCAGGAGCACAACCCAGAGGCTCTCTTCCTAACAGAGACATGGCTCCAGTTCCACAATAATCCCGCAGTAGTGTGGGCCATTCCTCAAGGCTATACCATCAAATGTCATAATCGTCAGACAGGCAGGGGTGGAGGACTAGCTATTATTTATAAAGATACTTACAGCTGCCGCATCACCCCCTCCACCTCTTCATCGTGTGAAAACCTATATTTCTCATTATGTCTGTCTCAGACTACTACCTTTTCTGGGATCTTGGCATATCGACCACCAGGCGCTTCTGGTGATTTTATTGCCAACATAACAGATTTAGCTGCCTACTCTGTACTTACCTCTGCCAATTTCACTTTGCTGGGCGACCTAAATCTGCATCTAGACGATCCCCTCAATGCCGCTGCTAACGACCTCCGCTCTAGCCTCCAAGCCATTGGTCTTACCCAAAAGGGGTTTCAGCCGACACATAATAGGGGCCATCTGCTGGACCATGTTTTCAGTAATTTGGACACGCTCTCGGTGGAAGCACCAGTACCACTGCCATGGTCTGACCATTGTCTAATTCCCATTACATGGTCCATCAATATTCCCATTACCTCTGCACCCCATACTAGGCATTGGGGTAGGAAATGGAGCGCGCTTCCAATTCACACCTGGGAACAGGCCCTCTCCGAACAACTGCCCCAAAAAACGGAGAATCCTGACCTAGCAGTCCATAATTTTCATAACTGGATCTCCAACTCTCTAGATCGAGTCCTTCCAAAACGCTCCCTGCAAACAATCAGAAGGCCCAAAGTCGCTCCCTGGTACTCTCTCGCCCTTAGGGCCCTGAAACAAACATGCCGGAAAGCGGAGAGAGCCTGGAGGAAAGACCGCTCTCAATCTAAAAAATTGGAGTACAGGGCAGTTATAATGCACTACAAGAGGGAGATAAAACTTGCTCAAGCCAAGTTTTATGAAAATAAAATTAATATGGCAGCTAATTCACCGAGGGAAATTTTTAAGATCGCTAAATCTCTGATATCTCTTCCTGTTGAGAGACCTATATCAGAGGGGGCGCAGGCCCGCTGTGAGGATCTTGCCACTTTCTTCTCACAGAAGATTCAGGCCATTTATTCCCAATTAGCAGCAAATGATGGGGGCACTAATCCACTGCCCACCTCAGATTCAGATTTGCCCCCTTCTTGCTCCTTGGCTACCTTTCCACTCCTGGACCCTAATACTTTAGATTCTCTTGCTCAGAAGGTTACTTCAGGATCCCCAAATGACCCTGCTCCACCCCAGACCTTAGTGAAAGCAATGGACACCATCCGCCCCTGTTTGCTGGAGGCTCTTAATACCTCCATTACCTCCAACTCTGTACCAGCCGCCTGGAAGTGTGCAATGGTAAGGGCCCTGTTAAAAAAACCGAATTTGGATCCTAACAATCTATCCAATTTTCGCCCTATCTCGCTGCTTCCATGGATGAGTAAGTTGCTGGAGAGGCATATCAACAAAGCATTAGGGGAATATTTGGAATCCAACAAATTGCTTCAGGTCTCCCAAACAGGGTTTCGCCCACAACATGGCACTGAGACCGCTCTTTTAGCGGTCACGGAGGCAGCGAGAGCCATAATGGACCAAGGTGGTAAAACAGCCATCATACTCTTGGACCTCAGTGCCGCGTTCGACACTGTGAACCATGCCACATTATTACATCGCTTGAGTGGCTTGGGAGTGTCGGGCGCGGCCCTGTTGTGGCTGACCTCCTTTTTGGAGGAACGCTTCTTCCAGGTATTTGAGGGCGAGGTGACATCATCAAAACATCTTCTCAGCTGTGGGGTTCCTCAGGGCTCCTCCCTGAGCCCCACGCTGTTTAATGTTTATATGCAGCCTCTGGAGAAGATCGTTCTCCCCTTTGGTGTGCGGATTGTCACCTACGCTGACGACACTCAACTAGTGGTCTCTTTGGACCACGAGGGGGGTTCGTCGAACACTTTGGGTCCATGTCTGGAGGCTGTAGCTGGGTGGATGCAACTCTCCCACCTCAAGCTCAATGGGGAGAAGACCGAGATCATGGTGCTTGGTAATTCCTCCCCTACCTCCTTCCTGGATGATTGGCCTCTGTGTCTCGGTACTCCCCCCCCCTCCTAAAGAGCAGATAAAGAGTCTGGGAGTCTGGTTGGACAGAGCGCTAGACTTCTCGTCCCAAGCTACTATCACTGCCTCGGTATGCATAGGGCTAATGAAAATGCTCCGGAAAGTGCTCCCTCTGCTCCCATTCCAGGCGAGGAGGGTCATGGTCCAGGCCCTGATTCTCTCCCGCCTGGACTACGGAAATGTTTTATATCTTGGGGCCCCGGCAACAGTGACAAAAAAACTTCAGGTCACTCAAAACTGCGCCGCCCGCCTACTGTTTAATATCCCTCGCTGGCAGTCAGCGAGAACCGCCCTAAAGGAGCTTCACTGGCTTCCAGTAGCCTCAAGATCACTATTCAAGGCCATGTGCATCCTGCACAAATCCCTTCATCAAACTGGCCCGGCAGTACTGTACCCTCTAATACCGCCGTATGTGCCGCTTAGAACCCTACGTTCAGCTTCACTGCACCTGGCAACCAAAGTAAAAATCAAGAGAGCCCGATGGGGCGGCCGCTCTTTCACCTATTCAGCGGCGAAGGCATGGAACTCCCTACCCCTGTCCCTCAGGAAAAACAGCAACCTGTTGTCATTTAGGAGAGAATTGAAAACCCATCTGTTCTCAAAAGCGCATTAATCTTTCCCTGCAGTCGCACACAGAATTCAGTCCCTAGCGCTGCGAGGCCTTCGGGTGGTTATGTGCTATATAAATGGAATTTTCAATTCAATTCAATTCAATTCAATTCAATTTCAAGTCCAAAGATCAGGGCTTGATCCATCACCGTTATTTATCTCACTGCCCCATCCCAGCTCAGAACCTGGCTATATGCAAATCAGTCTGTCCCTGGCCCAGTGCATCATGGGAACAGGGCAGACTAAACTACCAAGCCAATTCTTCACCAGAAAGGAGACAAGCTACCGGGGACCGGTTTCTGGCATTTCAGCCTTCTTCGGCCCGGCTTGCTTGAATCCTGATGGAGCAGTGAGAAAGGGACTCATGTCTGAGTATACCCTGCCACACCTATAGTGGCCAAAAACGATTTACAAAAGGGGGTGGTGATGAACAGAGTGTCTGAGTTAAACAGACCACTCTTACCCAGTCCAAAGATCAGGGCTTGATCCATCACCGTTATTTATCTCACTGCCCCATCCCAGCTCAGAACCTGGCTATATGCAAATCAGTCTGTCCCTGGCCCAGTGCATCATGGGATCAGGGCAGACTAAACTACCAAGCCAATTCTTCACCAGAAAGGAGACAAGCTACCGGGGACCGGTTTCTGGCATTTCAGCCTTCTTCGGCCCGGCTTGCTTGAATCCTGATGGAGCAGTGAGAAAGGAGCTCATGTCTGAGTATACCCTGCCACACCTATAGTGGCCAAAAACGATTTACAAAAGGGGGTGGTGATGAACAGAGTGTCTGAGTTAAACAGACCACTCTTACCCAGTCCAAAGATCAGGGCTTGATCCATCACCGTTATTTATCTCACTGCCCCATCCCAGCTCAGAACCTGGCTATATGCAAATCAGTCTGTCCCTGGCCCAGTGCATCATGGGAACAGGGCAGACTAAACTACCAAGCCAATTCTTCACCAGAAAGGAGACAAGCTACCGGGGACCGGTTTCCGGCATTTCAGCCTTCTTCGGCCCGGCTTGCTTGAATCCTGATGGAGCAGTGAGAAAGGGACTCATGTCTGAGTATACCCTGCCACACCTATAGTGGCCAAAAACGATTTGCAAAAGGGGGTGGTGATGAACAGAGTGTCTGAGTTAAACAGACCACTCTTACCCAGTCCAAAGATCAGGGCTTGATCCATCACCGTTATTTATCTCACTGCCCCATCCCGGCTCAGAACCTGGCTATATGCAAATCAGTCTGTCCCTGGCCCAGTGCATCATGGGAACAGGGCAGACTAAACTACCAAGCCAATTCTTCACCAGAAAGGAGACAAGCTACCGGGGACCGGTTTCTGGCATTTCAGCCTTCTTCGGCCCGGCTTGCTTGAATCCTGATGGAGCAGTGAGAAAGGGACTCATGTCTGAGTATACCCTGCCACACCTATAGTGGCCAAAAACGATTTACAAAAGGGGGTGGTGATGAACAGAGTGTCTGAGTTAAACAGACCACTCTTACCCAGTCGAAAGATCAGGGCTTGATCCATCACCGTTATTTATCTCACTGCCCCATCCCAGCTCAGAACCTGGCTATATGCAAATCAGTCTGTCCCTGGCCCAGTGCATCATGGGAACAGGGCAGACTAAACTACCAAGCCAATTCTTCACCAGAAAGGAGACAAGCTACCGGGGACCGGTTTCTGGCATTTCAGCCTTCTTCGGCCCGGCTTGCTTGAATCCTGATGGAGCAGTGAGAAAGGGACTCATGTCTGAGTATACCCTGCCACACCTATAGTGGCCAAAAACGATTTACAAAAGGGGGTGGTGATGAACAGAGTGTCTGAGTTAAACAGACCACTCTTACCCAGTCCAAAGATCAGGGCTTGATCCATCACCGTTATTTATCTCACTGCCCCATCCCAGCTCAGAACCTGGCTATATGCAAATCAGTCTGTCCCTGGCCCAGTGCATCATGGGAACAGGGCAGACTAAACTACCAAGCCAATTCTTCACCAGAAAGGAGACACGCTACCGGGGACCGGTTTCTGGCATTTCAGCCTTCTTCGGCCCGGCTTGCTTGAATCCTGATGGAGCAGTGAGAAAGGGACTCATGTCTGAGTATACCCTGCCACACCTATAGTGGCCAAAAACGATTTACAAAAGGGGGTGGTGATGAACAGAGTGTCTGAGTTAAACAGACCACTCTTACCCAGTCCAAAGATTAGGGCTTGATCCATCACCGTTATTTATCTCACTGCCCCATCCCAGCTCAGAACCTGGCTATATGCAAATCAGTCTGTCCCTGGCCCAGTGCATCACGGGAACAGGGCAGACTAAACTACCAAGCCAATTCTTCACCAGAAAGGAGACAAGCTACCGGGGACCGGTTTCTGGCATTTCAGCCTTCTTCGGCCCGGCTTGCTTGAATCCTGATGGAGCAGTGAGAAAGGGACTCATGTCTGAGTATACCCTGCCACACCTATAGTGGCCAAAAACGATTTACAAAAGGGGGTGGTGATGAACAGAGTGTCTGAGTTAAACAGACCACTCTTACCCAGTCCAAAGATCAGGGCTTGATCCATCACCGTTATTTATCTCACTGCCCCATCCCAGCTCAGAACCTGGCTATATGCAAATCAGTCTGTCCCTGGCCCAGTGCATCATGGGAACAGGGCAGACTAAACTACCAAGCCAATTCTTCATCAGAAAGGAGACAAGCTACCGGGGACCGGTTTCTGGCATTTCAGCCTTCTTCGGCCCGGCTTGCTTGAATCCTGATGGAGCAGTGAGAAAGGGACTCATGTCTGAGTATACCCTGCCACACCTATAGTGGCCAAAAACGATTTACAAAAGGGGGTGGTGATGAACAGAGTGTCTGAGTTAAACAGACCACTCTTACCCAGTCCAAAGATCAGGGCTTGATCCATCACCGTTATTTATCTCACTGCCCCATCCCAGCTCAGAACCTGGCTATATGCAAATCAGTCTGTCCCTGGCCCAGTGCATCATGGGAACAGGGCAGACTAAACTACCAAGCCAATTCTTCATCAGAAAGGAGACAAGCTACCGGGGACCGGTTTCTGGCATTTCAGCCTTCTTCGGCCCGGCTTGCTTGAATCCTGATGGAGCAGTGAGAAAGGGACTCATGTCTGAGTATACCCTGCCACACCTATAGTGGCCAAAAATGATTTACAAAAGGGGGTGGTGATGAACAGAGTGTCTGAGTTAAACAGACCACTCTTACCCAGTCCAAAGATCAGGGCTTGATCCATCACCGTTATTTATCTCACTGCCCCATCCCAGCTCAGAACTTGGCTATATGCAAATCAGTCTGTCCCTGGCCCAGTGCATCATGGGAACAGGGCAGACTAAACTACCAAGCCAATTCTTCACCAGAAAGGAGACAAGCTACCGGGGACCGGTTTCTGGCATTTCAGCCTTCTTCGGCCCGGCTTGCTTGAATCCTGATGGAGCAGTGAGAAAGGGACTCATGTCTGAGTATACCCTGCCACACCTATAGTGGCCAAAAACGATTTACAAAAGGGGGTGGTGATGAACAGAGTGTCTGAGTTAAACAGACCACTCTTACCCAGTCCAAAGATCAGGGCTTGATCCATCACCGTTATTTATCTCACTGCCCCATCCCAGCTCAGAACCTGGCTATATGCAAATCAGTCTGTCCCTGGCCCAGTGCATCATGGGAACAGGGCAGACTAAACTACCAAGCCAATTCTTCACCAGAAAGGAGACAAGCTACCGGGGACCAGTTTCTGGCATTTCAGCCTTCTTCGGCCCGGCTTGCTTGAATCCTGATGGAGCAGTGAGAAAGGGACTCATGGTGCAGTGAGCTAAAAAACGGTGTTGGATCCAGCCCTGATCTCTTGACTGGGTGAGAGCTTTCTGCTTAATTCAGAGACTCTGTCCCTCACCACCCCTTGTTGTAAATATTTTTGTCCACCCTAAGCGTGGCAGGGTATTCTCAGATGTGAGACCCTTGCTCATTGCACCATCAGGATTCAAGCAAACCGGGCCGAAGACGGCTGTAATGCCAGAAACCGGTCCCCGGGAGCTTGTTTCCTTCCCAGTGTAAGAATTGGCTTTTGTAGTTTGGTTTGCCCTGTTCCCATCATGCACTGGGACAGGAACAGACTAATTTGCATACAGCCAGGTTCTGAAACTGGGATGGTGAAGTGAGCTAAAAAACGGTGTTGGATCTAGCCCTGATCTCTTGACTGGGTGAGAGTTTTCTGCTTAATTCAGAGACTCTGTCCCTCACCACCCCTTGTTGTAAATATTTTTGTCCACCCTAAGCGTGGAAGGGTATTCTCAGATGTGAGACCCTTGCTCATTGCACCATCAGGATTCAAGCAAACCGGGCCGAAGACGGCTGTTATGCCAGAAACCGGTCCCCGGGAGCTTTTTCCTTCCCAGTGTAAGAATTGGCTTTTGTAGTTTGGTTTGCCCTGTTCCCATCATGCACTGGGACAGGAACAGACTAATTTGCATACAGCCAGGTTCTGAAACTGGGATGGTGCAGTGAGCTAAAAAACGGTGTTGGATCTAGCCCTGATCTCTTGACTGGGTGAGAGCTTTCTGCTTAATTCAGAGACTCTGTCCCTCACCACCCCTTGTTGTAAATATTTTTGTCCACCCTAAGCGTGGAAGGGTATTCTCAGATGTGAGACCCTTGCTCATTGCACCATCAGGATTCAAGCAAACCGGGCCGAAGACGGCTGTAATGCCAGAAACCGGTCCCCGGGAGCTTGTTTCCTTCCCAGTGTAAGAATTGGCTTTTGTAGTTTGGTTTGCCCTGTTCCCATCATGCACTGGGACAGGAACAGACTAATTTGCATACAGCCAGGTTCTGAAACTGGGATGGTGCAGTGAGCTAAAAAACGGTGTTGGATCTAGCCCTGATCTCTTGACTGGGTGAGAGCTTTCTGCTTAATTCAGAGACTCTGTCCCTCACCACCCCTTGTTGTAAATTTTTTTGTCCACCCTAAGCGTGGAAGGGTATTCTCAGATGTGAGACCCTTGCTCATTGCACCATCAGGATTCAAGCAAACCGGGCCGAAGACGGCTGTAATGCCAGAAACCGGTCCCCGGGAGCTTGTTTCCTTCCCAGTGTAAGAATTGGCTTTTGTAGTTTGGTTTGCCCTGTTCCCATCATGCACTGGGACAGGAACAGACTAATTTGCATACAGCCAGGTTCTGAAACTGGGATGGTGCAGTGAGCTAAAAAACGGTGTTGGATCTAGCCCTGATCTCTTGACTGGGTGAGAGCTTTCTGCTTAATTCAGAGACTCTGTCCCTCACCACCCCTTGTTGTAAATATTTTTGTCCACCCTAAGCGTGGAAGGGTATTCTCAGATGTGAGACCCTTGCTCATTGCACCATCAGGATTCAAGCAAACCGGGCCGAAGACGGCTGTAATGCCAGAAACCGGTCCCCGGGAGCTTGTTTCCTTCCCAGTGTAAGAATTGGCTTTTGTAGTTTGGTTTGCCCTGTTCCCATCATGCACTGGGACAGGAACAGACTAATTTGCATACAGCCAGGTTCTGAAACTGGGATGGTGCAGTGAGCTAAAAAACGGTGTTGGATCTAGCCCTGATCTCTTGACTGGGTGAGAGCTTTCTGCTTAATTCAGAGACTCTGTCCCTCACCACCCCTTGTTGTAAATATTTTTGTCCACCCTAAGCGTGGAAGGGTATTCTCAGATGTGAGACCCTTGCTCATTGCACCATCAGGATTCAAGCAAACCGGGCCGAAGACGGCTGTAATGCCAGAAACCGGTCCCCGGGAGCTTGTTTCCTTCCCAGTGTAAGAATTGGCTTTTGTAGTTTGGTTTGCCCTGTTCCCATCATGCACTGGGACAGGAACAGACTAATTTGCATACAGCCAGGTTCTGAAACTGGGATGGTGCAGTGAGCTAAAAAACGGTGTTGGATCTAGCCCTGATCTCTTGACTGGGTGAGAGCTTTCTGCTTAATTCAGAGACTCTGTCCCTCACCACCCCTTGTTGTAAATATTAATTATTTCCAGAGCAGACAATCGCCATTTTGAAGTCCGAGAAAGATTCTGAAACCGAGACTCTCTGAGAAAGACTGAAGGAGAAATAACGCGGAGCGCACAGAGACAGAGAAAGAGAGAGACGGTAGCTAATAGCCAGCAAGGTTCCAGTGACTTGGAGGGAAGCAGAGGAGATTGGGCATAGCGGTGCAGACGTGTACCCGTGACTGCTGAGGTGTGATTCCGAGACGAGCCAAGACACAGAGACGAGAAGGGAACCTAGATGACTGCCGAGCCCCGACTTCATATTAATAAGGTGATATCCGCCCTTTCCTTGTTAAGCGCGCATTCTAATCTTTACTTTTCTTTACAGCATATACATTGTGTAGTATTGTGTTTATTTTTGTTGTAATAAAACACCCCAGTTCTTAGTGAACTAACATGTGCCTTGTATTCTTGTTCAATCGGGGTAACCTGAGCTTCTATTTAGACATTGTTTGCATGAACGGATGCGAATCCCGATCAGGTAAGGAATGACTGAGCAAGTAGGGAGAGAGAGAACATTTGATGTCAGGAGCAGAAGGTACATATTATAATTTGGCCATATCAATTTCTATTATCGTAGTTTTATCCCGAGTAGATAACCAAAGACTTCATCCTTAAATGTTCATAGGAAAGTGATCGTCGTTGGTACACGGCGTTAGTGAGAGCACCTAAGGTGGTGTGTATGTCTGCCGGATTGCAGACCGTGTGTAAGTGAGAGCACCGGAGGGAGACGGTGTGGAGGCTCGCCGGATTGTGGGCCGTGTGTAAGTGAGAGCACCTAAGATAGAGAGGTGTGTAGGTCTGCCGGATTGCAGACCGGATATTAATGAGAGCACTGGGACTGCAGGCCCATGTGTGTAGGCGCGCCGGATTGTGCGTCGGGTGAGCACTGATGATCAGTGTGTAATGGTACATTATCAGACCTGCCCTAGGGTAGACCAGTCTGGGCCTACGTGGCCGCAAGACCAATAGGTGTGAATAGGATATTGTAGAAAACCAATGCATGTTTATTGCTATTTTTCCCATCCTTAGGTATAAGATGTACATACCCATTGTAAATATATTCTAAGGAGGGAGGTGAGTACGTTCCGGCCGGGTTAGAGGGGCTCCTAGGAGCTGATTCCATCTGGTCCGAGAATCTGGTCGGTACAGATGTCATCAGTGATTTCATCAGTGATGTCACTGACCATGTCATGAATGATGTAATATGTGACATCATCATCAATGTATTGCTGGAGGGTGAGTTATAGTGAGTATAAATAACTATAACGGAGGAATTTCAGTGGTTTTGTATGAGTGAAATGTCCACCTAACTATAACACCCCTGAAACCTATGTTTTTTTCAGTGAATTTCTAAGGTGTTTTAAATGCTAATTCTGAGAGATGCGTCGCGTTTGTGGCCAGCGGGAAGCAGCGGGGGTGGACACAAACTCAGACCTCAAGCCCCAGAATCCAGCGGGGCCATCAGCGGACCAGCAGCCCCTCCCCCCTCATCACAGGGGGCTCATCTACCTCTCGAGCCTCCCGCTTTGCGGGAGACGTGTCGTGTTTGTGGCCAGCGGGAAGCAGTGGGCCAGGCACGAACTCAGACCTCAAGCCCCAGGATCCAGCGGGGCCATCAACGGACCAGCAGCCCCTCCCCCCTCGTCACCGGGAGCTCATCTACCTCTCGCACCTCCTGCTTCACGGAAGACGCATCGCGTTTGTGGCCAGCGGGAAGCAGTTGGGGCAGGCACGAACTCAGACCTCAAGTCCCAGGATCCAGCGTGCCGTCAGCGGACCAGCAGCCCCTCCCCCCTCATCATCGGGGGGATTTAATCGCCTGCGGACTCCCGCAACACGGGACACGCACGGGTGGGCACTTGGCTAAGTTTGGGCCATTGGCGGGTCCGTATGTGCCCGTCAGGGGCCGTCAGAGGCCGGGCTGGGCCACACTATTTTCATATTCATTTTTGTAACAGTCTGCTTGGGGTCGCTTACTGCTTTGTTTGTTTCCTGCACCAATAACACGCTCAGATATAAGTGTTTGGGCCTTCACTCGACTAGCTCTATCCAGTCGAGTCGTTACCCCATATCATGGGGTGTTACAGATGGGGAGGAGAAAGACCCAGATGCCCACTCCAGGGATTACTGTGATTGCCAAACCCACAGTAACAACAATGGATTCTTTCCTGCTGAGGGCTGCACAAGTCATCAACAAGGAAATTAAACTGGTGAACAGACATTTATCAAGATCCCCATTAGGCGCGGGCCTCAACAAACAGAGTGACACGAACAAGGGCCCCAATGATCTAACCATAGAGCCAGGTTGCACCTCACCCTCTATACATGTGGATAGAGCTATACCCGCAGAAGACATGCCCCATAGTAGCTTAGAAGGTGCGAGGGTGGGTCCATGTGGCCACTTTCCCCCGTAGTAATAATTGCAAACAGGCAGGTCACTGTGCACAGTGACTCATTAATGGAGGGCGTTCATACTGGCAACCATATTGCCATGCCTGAAGATGGCCTTAATGGTCTGTTTACAACAAATGGCTTGGGGGATGACCACAGCTCCATCGGCACTAGGAAAAGAAAATGTAAAACTATCTTTAGCCAAGCAAAAAAAATAAAACCCAATAATGTGACACCATTAGCTCCTGACACGGGGGACACCCAGGGGCTAATTCCACCAATGGGTGAACACTTTCTGTTGGAAACCATGAAATCCCTGCTAACCCACATTCTGGATGAAAAATTGGCCCCTATTATGTCTAAACTAAATAAGATAGAGCAAAGTTTAGCAGCACAAAATAAGTCTGTGCCAATAGTGGGCATATATGAGAACAGCAATAATACCCAAAACAGCCCAGATCCCACTGCATGTACCCACCACCTTCAGAGTTACAGGGGAATATTACCATCTCCTCCCAATCTAGTCATCCCATAGTGTGGGGGAGCATTTTGAACACTAATCCTACAGATCAGGTGGTGAGGGCCACCAAGGAGGGTATGGGTAAGGCTAGGTGCCCTCCAGCTTCACGCCCGATGTAGGCTTCTCGTTGCCAGAGGATAATGTTGGGGGTGCTGAGGTCGATCATACCGCTACCTCCCCAAAGCTGACAACCATTAATTTACCACCAGAATCAACACCCTTGGTTGTCATTTTAGGGAATGTCCCACCCCTCCCTTGAGGTACTAATGAGGCCTTTAGTCAGCTTAAAAACAAAGTGTTACATTGGCTCTCTAGTAACACCTCCGTAGGCTCGGTAGTAGACCGTAAGATCTTAATGGTTCGTCGCGTGGGCTGGGTGGGTAATGCTAGGAAAACTGGGGGGGGGGGGATTGTATCATTGTAAATTTTAATGACCGTATGATCGTTGAAAGAATACTCAGAGAGACTCAATCGTGCTCCCCCGACAGGGGTTCTAACATTCATATCCTCCCCTTGGGCTTTTTTTTACCAACTTCCTCCACCACGCAGTTCCAAACCCCATGGTCACCACCTTCCATACGGTCAGTGTGAGGGTGGAGTGAGTAGCCATATAACTTTGTTTATACCAAGTCAGACTACCCTGGAGGGGCGCTTCTTTTCGCCCATTCCCCTTTGCTCCCCTTTCTAGATTAGACAAATGTGATTGACTGAGCCTTAGCCCTGAACTTAATGCCCCATTGGCTGTATTTCAGACATGCTCCCCCTCCCCGCACTGCAGTCGATCCCCGCTAATGGTGTGTAATCCTGAGCTATCTGTAATTCAATCGAATGTCTCAGATCTCCCGGAGCACGTTACACATAACATAATTTCATGGAATATCGCAGGTTTGGCAGGCAAGTTCCTTGATCCTAACTGGGTACTGTTTATTATGCAATTCCTTGTGATTTGCTTGCAGGAGACCTGGGCGGTAGAACATAAATTCTTTTTAGAAGGCTATAAAGCCTTCTTTGTCCCCGCCCTGCCCTCATCAAGGGGTAGAGCCAAGGGTGGCTTGGTTATCTATATAGCTCTAGCTCTGAAAAGTAGAACCAAGGAAATGTGCTCCCCTTATCCAGTTCTCCAGGCTATCACTCTACATCAAGGAAACTCAAGCCTGATTAATTTTTATAACGCAGTAATGCCTGTGAGTTTTTGCAAGATCACCCTACTGGGTGACTTTGTAAAACAGCACTGCAGTTTCTTCTCCCATTGTCTCATGTTATCCGGTGACTTTAACTTACGCCTGTGTGGAGAGCCGGCTCTAACGAGGATGGGAGAAATTGGCTGCACAAGGATGGAGGGCTTACACTTTGAGCACTCTTTGCAGGGAAAAGCGCTTAATAACCTACTTAATGAGTTAGATTTGATCTCAGCCATGTTTACGGTTGATGATAACAGTAAACAGCTCGTACCTACATTTAAAGGCCATAATGGGGGTTCCCATTTAGATCATGTCCTTATCTCGGGGGGTCTACACTCCTTTCTCCTAGGGTTTAAAATTCAAAGCAGTATCTTTAGCGATCACAATCCTGTATGTATACGCTACGGCAGAGAGCTCCTGAACCCACAGGGGAAGAAGGTAGCCCCTGGTGTGCTGACACATAAGGATGGTAGACATTGGTTTAAGTGGTCCCGGGTGAACCCTGAGGCTGTCTATCATAATATCCAGGAATCCTGTGCTGTCGAGTTGACATCGTGCATGCCCCCTGACCCCCCCCCCCTCCGAGGAATGTACTTAAGGCCTTTGAGGACATCATCATTAAGGTGGGGACCTTGTTGTCTACTACTGCCCAAAAATCACTAGCTAGAGACCCTAAGTGGTTCGATTAAGCATGGGCGGAAAATCCGTTCCACTCGCGGATTTTGCGGATTTTCGGTAAATTCGCAATCCGCGAACTCTCGCGAATTTACCGAAAATCCGCAAATTCGCACGCAGCGGATTTTTTTTCTTGGTGATACAATATTGCGGCATGCGGCGTTCACTTACCGTCATTCAGCATTTGCCGAGTTGTTTTTCTCGATATTTTGCAAGTGCTGCGCCATTTTGGATCTTGCTGCGGGATCCCGCGGGAGTTTGGCGACGCATCGCGAGAGTTCGCAATTGCGGACATGTAGGTGCGGCGGGCAGCAACAATCTCGCACTCGCGAAATTACAAAATTTTCAATTCTGCACAAGAAATCCACTAGCAAGCAGCATAGACCTTCTGAAAATGATGATTTTTATCAGAATAACTCCTCAGGTTGACATTTGCCTGCACTTTTTTGGATTTGAGGCCTTTTGACTTTCTTTGGATCACTTTTGGATTAGAAATCAACTTTCACAAGTAAGTTTGTTTGGGGCATTACAGTTGCTGTTCTGCAGAAAAACGAGTTTGCAAAACTGAAAGCACTCAGCAGGTGCAAAAGTTCACTCATAATTAGTAACCATTCCCTGTAGTACTTCCTGAGGGGCCCCTCCAGAGTTCAGTTGCCTATGTTTGTTTGGGGCATTACAGTTGCTGTTCTGCAGAAAAACGAATTTTGTAAAACTGAAAGCACTCAGCAGGTGCAAAAGTTCAAACTCATCATTAGTAATAGTAACCATTCCCTGTAGTGCTTCCTGACTGTGGCCCCTCCAGAGTTCAGTTGCTAGTTGCAACAATTCTATGACCCTGCTCTGACCGTCACAGCAGGCTCATAGAACAGCTAAAAGTAGGCCACAAAGGTCCTGGAAAAAAAATTGCACTGCAACAGAAAGCAAATTACAGATAAGGAAGCAGGTGCCAGACTGGAATTGTAAAACAGTGACACATTAATAAATCAACCCCAAATTAATTCATGTCAGTTGAAGCAGGGCAGGTGTGCTTGCTTTTCCCCCCCATAATCTACAGTGATGATGAACCAGAGGGTGGCATTGATGTACCAGAGGGTGGCATGGGTGAAACAGAGGGTGGCAGTGGTGAAACAGAGGGTGCTGGGAACCTGTGATGATGAACCAGACGTAGAAACAACATAGTCGCGACCGTTGCGAGCCGACAAGTAAGTTCGCAATTGCGAACTGGTACAAAACCCTCGCGAACTGGCAGAAACCCTTGCGAACACAAAAAAAAATCAGCAAATTCGCGAGAATTCGCAGATTTTACGGATTGCGAGTTCGCAAATACGCAAATTCGCGAATGCCAGATTCGCAAAATACGCCCATGCTTAGGTTCGATCCTCTATGCTCAAAAGCTGCAAGAGAGCTAAAGGCGGGCCTAAAGTCCATCCCCAGAGACCAACCACGGATCAGGTTACTTTGTCTTAATTACAAAAGGGCCATGTCAACTAGGAAAAGGGAAATAAATGAAGCCATATGGAAAGAGCTCTTAGATCCTGGTACACTGGGTAATAGCTCGATGTTCTGGGGTCTAATTAATAAACCATTATTTGAAAGGGAAGGGACGGACGCTCTCGGCACCAATATCCTAGAAGATGAGCGGGTACAACACTTTGGATCCATCTTTAAGAGCAACTCTTTTGAGTTATGTCCCCAGGTGAGAGGAAGTGAGGAAATCCTGCGCCCGTTCAGGCTGTGTGAGGTCGAGAAAGGTATTTCCGGCCTGACCAGTAACAAGGCTCCAGCCCGGATGGTGTGCCGCCAGACCTTTTTAAATCAAATCAGTCCCTCTGGACCCCGGTCCTCACGGCTGTGCTTAGTGCAGCAGTGGTGGAAGGGTGCCCAGTGTCATGGGGTACTGCCACGATCGTCCCAGTTTTCAAGAAGGGAGATCGTAACAGCACCAGCTGTTACAGACCGATCTCCCTTATGTATCATGTGGTTAAGGTCGTAGTTGGAGTAGTGCAGACTATCATCCTAGGCAAAAGAAAACAGGGTTATCTCTGACATCCAGCACGGGTTTCGCCCGGGGCACTCCACCCTTGTACAATGCCTCAACCTGTACATGATCCTCGGGAGTACACCATCGCCCGTAAGGGCGCCATGTGCATGCCGTTCATGGACCTTTGTCAATCGGGGGAAATTGTGGCAGTCCATGGGCGCCATGGGGGTGGATGTCCCTTTGGTCATTTTCCTGCGGGACATGCACAGGGACACCAGGGCAAACATCAGATTCTCCCAGGAGTATCTAGGGACTTCACTGTTGACTGGGTAGTGAGACAAGGGTGCATCTTAGCCCCTTTCTTATTTAATTTATACATTAACGAGTTGGACAAAACCCTGACAGAAACTGGGGAGGATTTTCCATATGTAGGGCGTAGGGGACTTCCCGTCCTGCGCGGACGACGCGGTCCTCCTTGCTAGAACTGCAAGAGGCCTGCAGTCCTTACTGGCCGCTTTCCACAGCTTTATGGCTGACCGTGACTTAGCCATAAATAACTCCAAATCCTACATATTACAAGTTGGAACCTGCCCGAAGCGTTATTAACCC
Source organism: Lissotriton vulgaris (assembly GCF_964263255.1). Lineage (NCBI taxonomy): Eukaryota > Metazoa > Chordata > Amphibia > Caudata > Salamandridae > Lissotriton > Lissotriton vulgaris. The sequence continues at coordinate 68,046 of NW_028248936.1, forward strand.
TTCATGGTAAACAGTGAAAAAGTACATATAACCACAACCTTCTCCTACCTGGGTGTCCTATTTGATGACCACCTAAACTGGGGCGCCCTTGTTGAGAGAAAATGAGGGGGGATTTTAGGGGAAAATGGGGCTATCTTCAGTTTTGCGAACAAAATGGGCAAGCGCCCAATTGCTGCAATGCTGAAGATATACCAGGCAAAAAGCGTAGCAATTGGCAGTTATGGCAGTGAGCTATGGGGATATGCAACAGTCAAGGGCATTCAGGAGGCGGAGAATAATTTTCTAAAGCAGCTATTGGGAGTACCCAAAGGAACCTCTAATCTAATTATACATGAAGAAACAGGAATCCCATTCATTGGTGGCACTATAGCCATGCGCCCTTTACTCTTTTGGCTAAAGTGTTGGCAAAATAAAGATCTTGTACTCAACCATCAGCTCCTCAAAGAGGCCATGTCCTTGGACAACATGCTCAATATCCCCTGGTTAAAATATCTAAAAACCTGTTTTAATGAATTGGGGCGTCAAGACCTTTTTTTAAATCCTGAAAAGATTATCCCTGGGGACGTGGTTTACGTAAAAATACTTTCTCCCTATGGAAAAAAATTAAATAGAGATGGGGCAGACATGGCAAAACCCAGGGCACGTAAATTTATGTTACTTAAAACCGTTCCCCCGCTGGAACCTTACCTCACGTGGCCCCTCTATTCTCATGAGCGGTTTCTACTAACAAGGTTCAGGCTTGATTATTATCATCTCTTATTGGCCGTTCCCAAGGGAAGCCATAGAGGTCAGGTGCTATCTCCCTGTGGCTACGATAATTCATCTCCACAGGATCTGACGCACTTCAATTTTTTTTTATGCTATTATGATGTCCCTAGAAGGTTCTTTTTAAAGCCCCTTTCAAAAAGGATGAATTTTACCCAGGTTGGCCCAGCTCTCTGCTTTTTGCAAATGCTAAAACCAGAAAGTACTTTATTTGTGGTTGGATTTTTAAAAACGGCTTTGAGATTGAGGAAGAGTTTCCAAAGTAAGGGGCTCATTAGGATGGCGGACGGAAGTGCGTCCGCAGCCCTGGAGTATGCGGAACAAGCCTTTTCTGTGTCCGCCTGCCGCGGTCACTCCGTCCGCCATATCAGGATAGGAAAGAGTGTCAAAATTCCGTCCGCGACGGAAGAGCAGGCACCGCCGCCCAACTACACCCGACCACGCGGCAGACGTAACCAATCCAGAGACTCCGCCGTACGGACTGATGTCTACGACCGTCCTCCAAATCAAGATGGCGGAAAATACACATAAATGCGCTGCAGAAAAACAACCTGCCTGAACACTGCGGATGCCCCACTGCGAAGATACCTTACATAGCTGAGATACCCACCACGAGCTGCTCGCCGATATGGACCCAGCACTACACGCTTACCCGATACTCTTCGCGATCCACCACGTCCTAATCTTGGCCCACTATCGAGGATGACGCAGGTACACTACAAACCATTCGCTGTCTGGAGGGGCGTACCTGCAAGGGTCGTGACGTTGGGAGGGGGAGTGTCATGTATCTGAACCCACTGATTTGAAGCAAATACAAATACACACCTGTATCACACATGCAGGAATGACTACGACAAACCACGACACATGATTGACTTGCTTTATTAAACATAATCGGGGTATAATCACAGTGTATGCTTGAGCATGGGCATTGAGGCCACCACAGCTGGTACATCAGAGGCAGCACATGAGGTCAGACAGCAGTATCACAACAGCAACAGGGCAGTGTTCGTAACAGAGCAGGCACATCAGAGGCAGTACATGAGAGGGCAGACTGCAGTATCACAACAGCAACAGGGCATTGTGGGCAACAGAGCAGGTACATCAGAGGCAGCACATGAGAGGGCAGACTGCAGTATCACAACAGCAACAGGGCATAGTCGACACCAGAGCAGGTACATCAGAGGCAGCACATGAGAGGGGCTAAGTGCATCAACAGTCCATTGCACTGAACAGGTACATCAGAGGCAGCACATGAGAGGGCAGACAGCAGTATCACAACAGCAACAGGGCATTGTGGGCATCAGAGCAGGTACATCAGAGGCAGCACATGAGAGGGGCTAAGTGCATCAACCGTCCATAGCACTGAACAGGTACATCAGAGGCAGTACATGAGAGGGGCTAAGTGCATCAACAGTCCATAGGACTGAACAGGTACATCAGAGGCAGTACATGAGAGGGCAGACTGCTGCAGTATCACTACAGCAACAGGGCATTGTGGGCATCAGAGCAGGCACATCAGAGGCAGCACATGAGAGGGGCTAAGTGCATCAACAGTCCATAGCACTGAACAGGTACATCAGAGGCAGCAGGTGAGAGGGCAGACTGCAGTATCACAACAGCAACAGGGCATTGTGGGCATCAGAGCAGGTACATCAGAGGCAGCACATGAGAGGGGCTAAGTGCATCAACAGTCCATAGCACTGAACAGGTACATCAGAGGCAGCACATGAGAGGGCAGACTGCAGTATCACAACAGTAACAGGGCATAGTCGACACCAGAGCAGGTATATCAGAGGCAGCACATGAGAGGGGCTAAGTGCATCAACAGTCCATAGCACTGAGCAGGTACATCAGAGGCAGTACATGAGAGGGGTTAAGTGCATCAACAGTCCATAGCACTGAACAGGTTCATCAGAGGCAGTACATGAGAGGGCAGACTGCAGTATCACAACAGCAACAGGGCATTGTGGCCAACAGAGCAGGTACATCAGAGGCAGTACATGAGAGGGCAGACTGCAGTATCACAACAGCAACAGGGCATTGTGGGCATCAGAGCAGGTACATCAGAGGCAGCACATGAGAGGGGCTAAGTGCATCAACAGTCCATAGCACTGAACAGGTACATCAGAGGCAGTACATGATAGGGGCTAAGTGCATCAACAGTCCATAGCACTGAACAGGTACACCAGAGGCAGTACATGAGAGGGCAGACTGCAGTATCACAACAGCAACAGGGCATTGTGGGCATCAGAGCAGGTACATCAGAGGCAGCACATGAGAGGGGCTAAGTGCATCAACAGTCCATAGCACTGAACAGGTACATCAGAGGCAGTACATGAGAGGGGCTAAGTGCATCAACAGTCGATAGCACTGAACAGGTACACCAGAGGCAGTACATGAGAGGGCAGACTGCAGTATCACAACAGCAACAGGGCATTGTGGGAATCAGAGCAGGTACATCAGAGGCAGCACATGAGAGGGGCTAAGTGCATCAACAGTCCATAGCACTGAACAGGTACATCAGAGGCAGCACATGAGAGGGGCTAAGTGCATCAACAGTCCATAGCACTGAACAGGTACATCAGAGGCAGTACATGAGAGGGGCTAAGTGCATCAACAGTCCATAGCACTGAACAGGTACTTCAGAGGCAGTACCTGAGAGGGCAGACTGCAGTATCAGAACAGCAACAGGGCTTTGTGGACACCAGAGCAGGTACATCAGGGGCAGCACATGAGAGGGGCTAAGTGCATCAACAGTCCATAGCACTGAACAGGTACATCAGAGGCAGCACATGAGAGGGCAGACTGCAGTATCACAACAGCAACAGGGCATTGTGGGCATCAGAGCAGGTACATCAGAGGCAGCACATGAGAGGGCAGACTGCAGTATCACAACAGCAACAGGGCATAGTCGACACCAGAGCAGGTACATCAGAGGCAGCACATGAGAGGGGCTAAGTGTATCAACAGTCCATTGCACTGAACAGGTACATCAGAGGCAGCACATGAGAGGGCAGACTGCAGTATCACAACAGCAACAGAGCATAGTCGACACCAGAGCAGGTACATCAGAGGCAGCACAAGTACGTGTTCCAAGCAACCCGTCCCAAGGACCACAACAGTGCAAGTCTGTTTACAATGGACAATGTAAACACCATGTGCAATGACATGTGAGTGAAGTGAACAGCACCTCACATCACACTATCAGGTGGATTGCGTGAACTACCTGCCTCGGACAGACTGCCAACACCAGAAACTGGAGTGTGAGACACAGCCACAGCTCGAGTGACTGACACATGAGCCACAGACCCAGACACACTGCCAGCACCACAAACAGGAGTGTGAGACACAGCCACAGCTTGAGTGACTGACACATGGGCCACAGACCCAGACACACTGCCAGCACCAGAAACAGGAGTGTGAGACACAGCCACAGCTCGAGTGACTGACACATGGGCCACAGACCCAGACACACTGCCAGCACCAGAAACAGGAGTGTGATACACAGCCACAGATGTAGTGACTGACACGTGAGCCACAGACCCAGACACACTGCCGGCACCTGATACAGGACTGTGAGACACAGCCACAGCTCGAGTGACTGACACATGTGCCACAGACCCAGACACACTGCCAGCACCTGATACAGGAGTGTGAGACACAGCCACAGCTCGAGTGACTGACACATGGGCCATAGACCCAGACACACTGCCAGCACCAGAAACAGGAGAGGGCACAACTGAGACAGTGCTACTACATGATGCATGACAGCAAACAACAGACACAGTGCCACTATCTGACACATGCGAGTCATCTGCAGCTGCGCCACTGGGACCACTGAAATGATGAGCCACAGGGCTGTATGGGCCAGGAGGCAGGGTGGCTTTGGGAGCTGGGGATAGTTGCACTTGAGCGACATCGGGGTGGGCATGTGTCAATGGTGTGTGTCTACGTCTCTTAGGGATATGTGAGTGCACCCTGGACAGGACAGGACTGGCAAGTGGTTCGGACTGAAATGAAATATCACCCACCATAGGTGGAGCATCTGCTGCCAGGGGTCTGGTCTCTGGGGACGTGCTGGAGCCTGCTTGTCGTTTGCTGTGTGGCTGCCTTCTGGCCTCTGCAACATGTGTCATGGGGGATGCTACAACAGGGTCCACCTTCCTCTGCTCCTGACGGGCCCTGATGGGAGTGGACATAAGGGGTGACTCCACCGGGGAGACATCTGTATCCATTCCCTCAACAACATCAGCCTCAGTGCAGCCAGGGGTGATGTATGCCTGTCCTTGATAGCGCCAGTGTCAATGGGAGAAGGCTTGTCCCTTGGATGTTCCTTTTCCGTAGGAGGAATGTTGTCTCTGGACTTTCCCTGTTCCCTGGATGGTGCCCTGTTCCTGGCAGCAGACTTGTCGTCTGTGGTGTACCTGTCTAAAGAACACACCTTCTCCCTGTATGTGTCCCTGCCCTTGGGAGTGTCCCTGCTCTTTTGAGGTGCCTTTGCCTTTTGACTGTCCTTGTCCCTGCCCTTGGGAGTGGCTCCTTCCTTAGTAGTGTCCCTGCCCTTGGGAGTGGCTCCTTCCTTAGTAGTGTCCCTGCCCTTGGGAGTGGCTCCTTCCTTAGTAGTGTCCCTGCCCTTGGGAGTGTCTCCCTCCTTAGTAGTGTCCCTGTCCTTGTGAGTGTCCCTGCTCTTTTGAGGTGCCTTTGTCTTTTGACTGTCCTTGTCCCTGCCCTTGGGAGTGGCTCCTTCCTTAGTAGTGTCCCTGTCCTTGTGAATGTCCCTGCTCTTTTGAGGTGCCTTTGTCTTCTGACTGTCCTTGTCCAAGGGAGTGTCCATGGACCTGGGAGTATCCCTTGCCTTGGGAGTACCTTTAGTGTGGGATGCCTGTGTAGCATGTGAAGGCATTCCCCCCAACACCACTTGTGGATCCTGTGTGTGAACTCCAGTGTATCTGACATTGTCTTTGTGAACAGATTTTGCTGACCTAGGGGATGGTGTCTGTGCCCTCCGTGCCCTGACGTGCTGTCTGACGCTGCTTCTAGTGCAATAACCTGTATTTGAGTCCTTTTTTTTTTTTTTTTAAATCTTTTTATTGAAATATTTTACAATTACATACAGGGCACGGCAATATTAATAAAAAAAATACATCACATTGAGAGAGACAGCAGATAAAGCAACAACAGAAATAATAAAGGAAGCTACATCCCGTTAGGGCAAAAGAGTAAAGTAATTTGATCCATAATGTTTTTCCAAGTTCTACAACATAAGACTAATCAAACAAAGTTACCCTTCTCTAATGTTTCCATAGAGTCAATTATATCTCTCACATTATTACCAACATAACAATTAATACCTCATATGTAATCCTGAATCAACCGGATTTTACACAGATCTCAATTTTAAACTATTACACCATCCTTCCATCGCGTAATAGGATCCCATATTAGCTTACCCAGCTTCCTTCCCCTTTTTACTTTCCGTGCATAGATCTCTTTCTCCACATTGTATGTTGTTATTAATTTAGCCAACCATTTATGGAAGGTAGGTGGTATAGGGTCAGTCCATGCCGAGGCTATGCATAATCTCATAACAGATATTGCTACAAATAAAAATTCCCTCCCGCTAAATAATTGTACGTCCTCCAGATTAACTCCTAATAATATAGTTCCGGGGGTTAACACAATTTCGGTTCCTAAAATATTATTTATGAAGCATTCAATATCTTTTTTTAGTAAATCTAGATGAGGACACGTTGCAAATACATGTTTTAAATCAGCATCAAAGCTTCCACACCTATAACACTTAATACCCACTGTGCCTCCCCATTGTGCTATTTTAGCGGGCGTATAATATAAGTGATATATCGTTTTATAATGTTGCGCCTGCAAGGGTGCTGAACATAACAAAGAATATCCCTTTTCTAGAGAGATGCCAAGACTATCCCCACTTATATTAAGATTATCCTTCCATTTTTCGCTCCATTTTTGATAGTCATCCTGTTTTGATTTTATCAGTTCAGCATAAAGCCTTTTAATTGTGCAATCTTCCCCTCTTTGAATTACTTCCATAATTGGATTGCGCTTGAACTCCAAAACACCTCCTTTTTTGTTCAAAAGGAAACTCCTAACTTGTAAGTATTTAAAGAATTGCCTGGTTTCTAGGTTAAATCACGCTTGTAAATCTAAGAATTGAAAAATCCCCTGGTCCCCCTTTACATCCCCTATAGTTCTAATTCCCCGGTTTTCCCACTCAGCAAATATGGGCCCCGAAAAAATATCTTGTGGAAGATTTGGGTTATGTGAGAGTCTGGTATACACATTATATTTCCCCAAACCTATACTTTTAGAAAAACTTTTCCAAATTTCATATGCTGCTATGAGCGTCTTAAACTTTGTCCTCTTGTAATAACTAGCCTCTGTACATTTCAACAAAACATTCTTCACTTCCATTCCCAAAGTTAGTCCATAAATTGCCAGTGTTCCAAATTTGCTCCAATCTTCTGATTCTTCCCCTCCCAGCATGCCAGTATTATTTTGTAGAGCAGCCGCCCAATAGTAAAATTTTAAATCTGGGACTCCCCAGCCTCCCCTTTCTCTCGGAAGTGTCATGAATCTAAGGGCTCTTCTCGTTTTCCCCTTTGCCCAGATAAATCTATTGATTATACACTCTAGTTTTTTAAATATTTTAACTTCAAATAATAAAGGTATTGCTCTAAATAAATATAGAAATTTTGGGAGGATCAGCATTTTTATTATATTTGTCCGCCCCACTATTGACATATGCAAGTTGTCCCACCTATCCAGGTCTTTCTCTACTTTCTTAATCAGAGGAATAATATTCTTTTCTACTAACGCGTCCAGATCTGCCAAGATAATAACCCCTAAGTATATGCCTTCCTGCGTCACTTGATTATCTATACAGGGAGTAAATGAGTTTTTTATTATCTGCGTTTTAGATGTATTTAATTTATACCCCGATATCTTTCCAAATTTCATCGCCTCGAATTCCAGATATTCTATGGATTCAGAGGGATTTGGAGTAATTACAGCAATATCATCTGCATAAGCTAAGATTTTACACTGCCCGATGAGTGTTGTTAGGGGTACAATCATCCCAGATGTCTCTAATCTACGGATTAATGGATCCATGTATATAGCAAACAATAGCGGTGAACAAGGGCACCCCTGTCTAGTACCTCTTTTTATTTGAAATTGACCCGTATTTCCACCATTCACACGTAAAGTTGCTACCGGATTTAAGTAAAGAGTCTGTAAGGCTTTAATAAATCCTTGTTTAATGCCTGTTCTTTCCAAAGCATACCAAAGATAGCCCCAGGAGACCCGATCAAATGCTTTTTCTGCATCAAGTAACATTACTGCCATTGGGTCTCCTGTGACTGAAGTAACATCAAATAGAGTTATTACTTTACGTATATGGTGGGTAGTTCCTCTCCCTGGTATAAAACCGTGTTGACAACTACTAACTATTTTATGGATTACTCTGACAAGCCTTGATGCCAATGCCTTGGAGAACACTTTCACATCCGCATTCAATAAAGTGATGGGTCTATAAGATCCTGGATCTTCCGGGTTTTTCCATTTTTTTTAATATTACTACCACCTCAGCACTCCCCCATGACTTGGGTGCTGATTTACCCAGCTGTGCCAGTTGCATAACCTTCATTATCTCTTCTGCCAACAGATCCCAAAACACTTTGTAGAACTCTATAGGAATTTGATCAGGGCCCGCTGCTTTACCAGAGGGCAGATTCCATATTGCCTCCTTAATTTCTTCTGTCTGCAAGACCCCCTCTAAACCATCTGCCTCATCCTCCTCCACTATATCTATAGGGATCTCTTGGAGATACTCCTTCATTTCCTTTTTATCTCTTTGAGAATCTCGCCCCTCTAATTCATCGTCGTACAACTTCTCATAAAAAGTCCTAAATACTTCCCTTATTTCATTTGACTCTGAGTGCACCCTACCCGATGTATCCCTGATTTCTCTAACTGTTCCCACAGCTTCTTGTTGCCTTGTCCGAGTAGCCAAGATTCTCCCTACTGACTCACTCAATTCATAACAATTCTCTCTTTTAGTATTATAAATTTTCGCTGCTTTGCTAGCTATTTCGCCCTCTGCCTCACCTTTTGCTTTCACTAGTTCTGTCAAAGCCTTATCCATATGACTCCCCGTCAAAACACAGTTTTCTAAATTCTCCTCTGCCTTAAGTACCTTCTCAGCTAGCTCTAGATTCCTCAGCTGCATTTGTTTCCTTTTATAAGACTTGTAACTCTTTGTTTCCCCCCGTACCCCAGCTTTGAAAGTATCCCAGACCACTCCCATTTCTGCTGTGTCCCTATTGAAGATAAAAAAATCAATAATCCATTTATTCATATGTTCTAAGTATTTGTCATCTTTTAGCAGCTCTCTTTCGAAGGTCCAATTTGTATATTGTCTAGTGCTTATTTTTGTTGCCATTGTAAGTACTAAGGGGTTATGATCACTAAAGATCCGTGGCAGCCTTTCAATCTTTGAGTTCGATATAGTGGTACTTGAAACAAAAAAATTATCTAATCTTGCACATGTTCGGTGCGGAGCCGAATAATATGTAAAGCCTTTGTTGTCCAGTCTCTTTTTCCCCCATACATCCGAGAGAGCGTTATTTAAAACTAAACTATGTAGTGCCTGGTTGACTTTCTTTTTCCGGCCATTATATTTCCCAAAGGAACCCAATCCTAATCCATCTGCTCCATTTATATTAAGGTCACCTCCCAGTATAATTTTTGGTGCCCATGTTGCCAGCTCAACATCTAAGAATTGAAAAATCTCGGGGTCATCCTCTGTTGAGCCATAAACGGTTACAAGCGTTATCCACTCTCCATCTATAAAACACTCAACCATGGCCCATCTTCCCCATTTATCCTGTGCTTTCTTCCTGGTCAAAATATTATTATTTCTAGCTAAGATAGCTACCCCTCTTTTTTTGACCCCTTGGCTTGAGTGTACTAATAGATGAAATCCTAAATGACTAAGGAAGTGTGCTTGTGTTATCATAATATGTGTTTCTTGTATAAATACGAAATCCACATTCATTTGTTTCAAGGCTACCGTAATTTTTGCTCTTTTTTGGGGATCATTTAGACCGCATACATTCCATGTTACAGACCTAACACCCATAGTACACCTTATCATATGTCTTTTCCCACCTACAATCTCTTCTGCACTCTAGCCATATAATTATCCAACTTATTATCAATACTCCATTGACATTATTTCTTATATTGCCTCCTTTAAATTTTCGCCGCCCTAGCTGTTCCCCCTTTCTTGAAAATGCCCTTTTTAAGCTCCGTCTCTCTGTTATGTATCCTGCCGTGCCCTGTTCCCTCCCTGACTGTGAAGCCATCTCCCCTTACCTTCCTTCCCGAGAACTCCGTTCCACTCATTTGGCCCTTCTGTCAGTTCCTCGCTTTAGGAAACAGAAGTCCGGTGGGGCCAGATTTGCAGTGCTGGCCCCTTCCTTCTGGAACTCTCTCCCTTTTTCTCTTAGATCGTCATCTTCCTACCTGGAATTTCGCAGACACCTGAAGACCCTCCTGTTCTCCAGATTTGTAGCCGTATAACCGTATAACCCTTTTTCTCCGCACCCACTGGTCCTCTGCCTCTAGCGCCATGAAACCGATTTCGGTATAAGAGCGCTCTATAAATATTTTAAAATTCAAAAAAAAATTCAAATTCTCACCCAGCTCCCCCTTCTCCCTCCCCCCCTTCCCTTACTGGCAAATAGGTCAACCCTAACCTATGTGTGACAGCCGCACCCCCCCAGGGGAGTTTCCCCCAGCCGCTCCCCCTTAGTACATCTCTTTAAAGCTTTATTCATGATATTAAAGAAAAGGCTCGATTATTTCTTTGTTATAGAAGCTACTTGTTTTAAGCTTTCAATGCGATCGGCTTGTATATCCCGTTCTCTATGTGTTCTCTCTTCTCGGAGAAAAGTCAGATACTCTTGCGCAACTATTTCAGAGAAAAAGACTCTGAACTGGCCATTAAGACCTACTTTGAGACGAGAAGGGAACAACAAATAAACTTCACACCCTATATTCTGAAATGGTATTATAAGTTGCTGCATACGCCATCTTCTTTCCACTGTTGTGTGGCAAAAGTCTGGGCGAGCAAAAAAAGTTATGTCCTTATAAGTTCGTTTCCTCATGGGTTTAGCCTTCATGATTACTTCCTCTCTTAATAGATAGTTTCCCACATACACAAGGATTGCCCTTGCTCTTGGGCCCGCACTGCCCTTTTTCTGTGTGAGGGGAAATCGATGAGCACGTTGCACCTCTTTATCCCAGTCCCATGTGTCCATCTCTGGAAAGGCGCCTTTCAGCAAATCCACAACAAAGGCTCTTATATCTCCTCCTTCCTTGCCTTCCTCCACTCCAAGCAGTCTTATGTTGTTTCTCCTCTGCCGATTTTCAAAGTCTTCCAGTTTCCAGAGTATGTCAGACTCTGTTTTCTCCTGCACCTGCCTAAATTCTTGCAGCTTTACCATCTCATCTTCCATTTTGCCGGTCCTCTGTTCAACCTCCGTCAATCTACCTGTAGCTTCAGCACACATTTCGTGTACTTTGTGGAGAGATCTCTGTATTTTCTTATTAGCCCGCTTGGCTCTTTGACTCTCCAACCGGGCTTCCCCTTGTATCTGTTGCATTGTGGAGAGTAAAAGGTCAAATTTATCTTTGTGCGGCTCTTTGCACTTTTGATGTTGATCCTTAATCTGCTCCTGTTGGTGCACCTCCTGCAGACTACCACCTCTGGCCCCATCTTGTAAGCTATACAATGTAGCTGTACCTGTCTTGTCCCAATCCAGCTTTTTAGGTACTCCCTTTTGTGACATGCTTCCTACCTTGCAATTCCGTACACGGGACCTTCCCCTAGTCTTATGAGTTTTAGTTTTGGGTTTCAGATTTCTTTCTTCCACAGCACTGATCTGCTCCATCTCTAATCGTGGGGAGCAAGTCTCTGCTTCTTGAGAATCACTCAATGAAAAATGCTCTGACTCTACAGACGAGGTAATCGATGACTCCGTTTCAACGTCCTCCTCTTCCTCCTCTTCCTCCAACTCATTATCATCGCTATCGTCGCTGCTGAGTGAGAAGATCGTTTTATGATATTTGCGTTTCTTTCCTGTCTTTCCTGTTTTGTCCTACAAGAATCTGGTACTATGATATAGCTATTCGATTTGAGAGATTTCATTTCGCCCTTTCCCTTTTCCTTTTCCTTAGGAATTGCACCCTTGTTTGGCTCTGCTACTTTTTTTACACTTTTTGCTGCAGTTATTGTAGTTGGCACTTTTTCTGTACTCGCGATAGCCTCAATGGCTGCACATTCATGACCATTCTGCACAACTTCATGCTCAGTTACAAGTTCCCTTGCACTTTTATGTGGGCCTTCTGCTAGACCTCCTATTTGCACAGAAGGTATTTCCCCCTCCTCTGTAAATTCTTGCTGCATGTTCCGGTGGTCAGCATAACCTATGGTTATAGCTTGCCTTTCCCTTTGCAGAGCACCTTGCTGCACATCCACATCCACATCCACTAATTCAGGCAATATAGCTTTCTCATGTAGATTTTTATTCGTACCGTCTATTACTTCTTGAGAGTCTCCGTAATCCAACGCGCTGGTTTCTACATTGTGCATTTCTGCATCCAGCCCAGCACAAGTGGTATCTTCTGCCTCTCCTCCAGCTTTTTTCGAGAGTTCACCCCCTCCTCCGTCTCCATGACGGCTCTCCTCCTCCGTGTCCTTGGCTCCGCCTCCACTACAACCCCCGCCTACTAAAGAGCCTCCAGTCACACGTTCTGTAACCTCGGCTGAAGCTGGAGGTGAGCTTGCTGTGCATCGGCATGTTGTGTTTGCTGTTATCGCCGCTCCTGCTTCAACTCCCGCCGCTCCAGGTACATCAGGTGCCTCAGTGCTCCCAGTTCCTGCGATCTCCACCGCCACCAAGCGCCCCGCAACCTCTGATGCCTCTGGCGCCACCTCCGCAATTGTAGTTTTCCTCGGCAAATCTGTCTCCGCTGTCTCCGCTAGCTTCGAGTCAGCGCCATCCATTACAGCAGATACATTACCCAAAACTTTCCGCGGCAAATCTGTCTCCGCAGATCCCAATTCGACACTCTTCGTAGCCATGGATACAGGCACCGCTTCCATTTCTTTTCTCAGTGAGGCTTTCGCCGCTGGTGAGGGAGAAGGTGAAGCTCCGCGTGACTGGAAGGATTCGAAAATCAGGGGCTGACGTAGGATCGCCTCTCTTAGAGACTCCGCAGCCAGGTCCACTGCCCCCACTGCAGGTAATTCCTTATGCCGCTCTTCTCTCCTCTTCTGGCTTGCTAATAAGCGCTCCTCCTCGCGCTTTTTCGCTGCTTCCTTCCGAGCCTGTGCCCTCTATCGCGCCTTAACTCTTAAGTTTGCCGCAGGGATGTCGGGCTCACTCGATGTCTCCACTTCTTCACGCTCTTGAGTGCCCTTAACAGTCCTCAGCAATTTTGGGGCCATGACACGCTTCACAGCCTCCCAAGTCTCAAAAAAAAGAATAATCCTCTTCTTAACTGTAGACAGCGCCGTCTCCCAGACGCTGCTCTGCTCTCTCAGCTTCCTCTTATGCAACGCCACTGCCTCCACCTCCACAGGCGACCAAGCAAGGGTAATCACCAGTTTATAGAGACCTTCCAACATCTCATTATCGAGCGTAGCAAGTACAACCGAGGATCAATCCTGAGCAAGACCAGCGACCATTACTTCAAGTAGTCAGCATAGGAGAGTGGCTTGAGGGCTGCTACCCCCTAGGGACTGTCGGCAGCCATCTTGCCCCGGTTATGTATTTGAGTCCTAGTCAGAATATTCACTCCCCCCTGAGACATCCAGTGGTGTAGATGGGGAAACAGAAGTAGCACCCAGTCCATGCGACTGTACAATGGCAGACGACACACTGCTTGCCAATGACTGAACTGTCCTGTGTAGACCAGCAAGATCGCTATGCATCCCTTCCATGAATGCCACCACCAGCCCCAACTTCCTATCGTGGTCTTGGAATGCATTTATCATATTGGTCTGCCCCACACACAGCTGTCGCAGCAGATCAACAGCCTCAGCACAAAGTGCATTTTGGGTCACCGAGGCTGGGGCAGCGGTGCCTGTACCGAACGCCACTCTGCTCCCCCTACTCCTGCGTGCACGAACAGTACATGGTGCAGTTGGCGGCATGTGTGGGCCCTGTGTGCTGTGTCCCGACCGAAGGTGTTGATTGCTCACTCCCAGTCTGTGACGACAGTGCTGACTCACCAACACTGTCGGAAGATGAGGACGATGGTGTCTCCATATGCGAGTCCTCAGGGACGGTCCTGTCCCCCTCTCCGGCGCTGCCCTCTTCTGTGTCAGTCTACGTGTGCGCAAAGTCTGATCCGGATGCATTGCCTCCACTCATCTCCGCCGTCTGTGGCTGAGTGCCCTCTGCCAAAGCTGTAATGCACAGAAAAGAGGTGTAAATCATGGGCACACTCACGTACAGTAGGACAAGGAATCCCTAATGCCATTGCTGACAAAGTACATCTAGCCCCCAACCTGCACACGGCCCACCCCTACCAGTCACCCTCACATGAAAGAAGCAGTGTTGGCCGTGAAATATGTACAGCATGCGGACAGGGCAGGAGCACGTACATCTGCACACATGTCTTGCCATGGGGCGACGGACCACTACGGCATGTGCTTCAACACTCAACTGCTAAGCAAGTGGCGTGTCAACATGCCGGACCTGGAAGTCACATTAGACTCCGCCAATGGCACCAACATGCCATTGCAACGATACATACGCAACACGGAAGTCACTAATGTGTCTGAGGAACAATACATGCATTGCACTCCCAAGTAACATACACAGAAAGTCTGCTTACCGCTACTTTGCTGTTGATCCACACGCAGCCGTTCAGACAGGGCAGGATGCGTGACAGCAATGATACGGTGCATGAGAGGGGTCATGGAGCGTCGGGCCAGACGTGGCGTTCTTGGAATCATCCCCAGTGTCACTTCCGCTACATTCTTGCCCAGCCGGGAAATGTCGTCCCAGCATTTGTGGCAGTGTGTATGTCGTCTATTGGACACCCCCACTGCCCGTACATCACGTGCAATGCTCCGCCACACGTCCTTGCGAAGGTGCAACTTGACCTACCATGATGGGAGACAAAAGGGTGCAAGTCAGTGGACAGTTGGCCAGTCACACAGATAGGGGCAACACGTATCTGTCAGCAGCCATGCACATTCCAACAAATGTGTTGGGCCCACAGCACACAGCCAAGATTGCAGAGGCCAGGAGTCATTGACCACCTCATGCACACCAACATGTCCCCCACTGCACTTACCACCTGTACAGGGGGCGCCGTACAGCCGTCCGAAGTTACACAGCACACCATCCACGAGGACATCCAGCTCCGCGGCGGTGAAGGGACGAGACCGGATCTCTTTGACTCTCGACATGGCAAGTTCACGGAGTATGGCACTAGAGCAGCAGTCGGTGGTCAGCTCAGCAGCAGCAGGTTGAGGCGATGGTCACAGGCAGCAGTCGGTGGTCAGCTCAGCAGCAGCAGGTCGAGGTGATGGTCACAGGCAGCAGTCGGTGGTCAGCTCAGCAGCAGCAGGTCGAGGTGATGGTCACAGGCAGCAGTCGGTGGTCAGCTCAGCAGCAGCAGGTCGAGGTGATGGTCACAGGCAGCACTGGTTCCCAGCGTTGAATGTGTGCTTTCGGAAATCACACATATATAGGGCCCTGAGGCTATGTCAGTGGCATACGTCGCCAGCCATTGGTCAGCCCTGGATGCGTGTTTGTAAAAGGGCCAAGACTGGCCGTGGTGTTGCGTCCTGGTCCCGGCCTGGCACTGCGGTAGTGGACGGGCCTGAAACGGCGGTGGTTGACATGGCGGGCACGCCGGTCCTGGGCCGGGCTGGGCCGGCCGGTGTACGGTGGATGATGCAATGTGACTGTAAGGGGGGTCATGAACTGCCATGTCCATTGACATCGGCCATGGTGGCGCCAGTGATTGTACATTGTTGCAATAGAGGCATCCGTCCCGGAGGCTTGCACATGCGGTTGCTGATGTGTGACCGTGACGGCCTGTGCACATGCAGACAATGGGAAGAGGGAACGCGGCCCGCGTATGCCCATTCATAAACAGCGGAAGCAGTGCACCGCCATGGCGGCGCCAATGATTGTATATTTGCAGACGATGCACCGTGGTGTATTGTCTGCAGTTGCGTTCTGACAGTTGTGTGCGTGATTGCGTGACTTCATATGTCATGCTCTATTCCATGTGTGTCCATACTATGCCCATCGGTGTGCACACAATGTGCAACACATGTGCATGTCGACGTCGGGTATTTCCCTACACACGTTTCTACTTCTTCACATCTACACAGTACATCTCGGCTGTATCGCCACATTCTGAATCTGTAGTCAGTGTGTGGTTTATGTGAGGTAAAAACTATGGTGGGGGTACACATGTATTCAGTGTATGTGTGTTGCCTGTTGTGTCACCATGCATGTAATGTCCGTATGCCCACCATTATTGGTGTTGCCATTGGTGCATGATGAGATGGTGTGTGTGTATGTTTATCGTTTGTGTGCATGCACTTGCATGTGTGTCTGTGATGTGGCTTCTACACATTTGGGTCATGACACATGTCTTGTTGGCAGTCATGTTGACCTGAGACTAAGTTGCATTGCACACGTGGAGAAGTGTGGCTCACTGGTTAGAGCAGGCAGACCCTGAAGCAGAGGTCAGACCCGGGACCAGGTTCGATTCCCGACGCGGCAGGGTGTTGAGCTCAAATGTCCACGGACTCGTTAATTCTCGCTTCGGTGCCTGACCTAATCATGGGTTCACACTATGCAACTCTGGGCATTAAGCTTGCTTAATCTCCACAACGGCCCCCGCGGCGGGATGCCTGGCTTTCACCTTGGGGATGCCCTATAGGGGCTATCTCACAGGGAAAAACCAGGACGGGTTCCCAAGGCAAGCGCGGAGATACCCCTTCGGGGGTTGATTCTGGCGCTATATAAGAAATGCAATAATAATAATAATAATGTTGAGACACATCATGTTGCTAGTGGCTGCACATTGTTGCTACGGCACTCCATGTTGTAGTGACAATCAGAGATGTCACACATATGACAATTGTCCACAACATTTTACTTGTTGGTAGAGTTTGTTGACATGTGACTGAGTTGCACAGCCATGCGTTGTTTGTGAATTGACTTCCATTCCATCTACTCCCACACAGGAGGGCTCCAAATGTCCATCGGCCATACACTGTGCTGGAGGATATGGTTGACGAGGAGGTGATCAGGAAATTCCGGCTTGATCGACGTAGATTGATGGAGCTTGTAGAACAGTTGTCTCCTCACCTGCAGCCACGAAGAACCTATCCAGGTTCCATTACACCCACAGCAAAGGTGATGGCGGCACTACACTTCTTTGCAACTGGCACCTTTCAGTACACAGTTGGACATGCCGGGGGGATGTCACAGTCCATGTTCAGCATGGTACTTCGGGATGTTCTGAAAGCCATGATGCTGTACAAGGATGACTACATCCATTTCCCACAGCCGGCAGAGTAGGCAGCGGTCAAAGCAGACTTCTATGCACTGGGTCAGATACCACACGTAGTGGGTTCAATTGATGGCACACATATCGCTCTCATTCCATCATGGGCACGTGAGCAGGTGTATAGGAATCGGAAGCACTTCCATTCCCTCAACGTGCAGGTGGTGTGCCAGGCCGACAACATCATATCCCATGTGTGTGCAAGATTTCCAGGCTCTGCACATGACTCCCACATCATGCGGAGCAGCATTGTCCCCCAACTGATGGCAAATCTGCATCCAGCACATGCGTGGCTTGTTGGTGAGTATGCTGTGGGGACAGGAGTGATATCTGTGTGGCATGAGGTGCCCACCAATTCTGGTAGTGATATTTCTGTCTCTCTCTTCCCCCAACATAGGCGACTCGGCTTACCCAAACAGGCCTTGGCTGCTGAGTCCCATACGTAATCCAACTACAGCGGGTGAAATGCGATACAATGATGCCCATGGAAGGACACGTAGAGTGGTTTAACGTACTTTTGGACTGCTGAAGTCTAGGTTTCGGTGCCTGGATAAGACCGGAGGGGCCCTGCCTTACTCACCAGGCAAAGTATGCAGGATCGTGATTGCCTGCTGCATGCTCCACAACCTGGCTGTGCGCAATAAAATAGAACTCCTCTTGGACCCTGAAGAACAACAAGTTCCTCGCCCTCCCAACCCACCCATGTCGACTGATGAGGATAGTGGTGAGGAGGAAGGTGTGGACCAGAGGCGCCAGCTCATTGATCGCTACTTCCCTTGAATGTGAGTGACCACCTCTTGTGCTGGTTGACTATGCCTTATGTATGTCTGCTGGTGTTGTGTGGTTGTGGTGTGCATCTGTGTGTTCTGCTATGTGATGTTTGCATGTGTGTGTGTTTATTTATTTGAACATGCAAGTCTCCATGATGTGTGTCCTCTCATCCAATGATTTTGTGATGAGTGTGGTTTGTGGAATGTTGCACTGCAGTGTGTTGTGATGGGTGTGATTCTGTTTCCTGACGTGTCTTTGCTGTCTCTGTTTTTCCCTAGGTCACTCACGCTGCGGCATGATTATGTACGACTTGGATCCCTGCACCTGGTAACGTCTGTTTCTGATACAATCATGTGAATAAACATGGAGGCAACACATCATTGAGTGAGTAAGTGGTATTTATTTACAGGTTGTGCATTGGTGCTGGTGCATAGTTACAAATAAGTGTGGGGTGGGGTAGTGGGAGTTGAAGGTAATGGCAGATGAAATGTCTGTGCTGACACCACATTGGGTGGTGTCTGGCTAGTCCAGCAGACCTGTGCCAATGATTGGCTATGTGGGACTGGATAGTTTGCTGGTTGAATGGCTGGCTCAGGCAGTGTCTCAGTCATTGACGGCCCCTCTTGGGGCGTGCGGATGGAGCATCCCCACTGCTCTCCCCCACTTCCAGCCTCAGACAGCCCCTCCGTCTTGGAGGCGGGACAGAGTCAGCTGGGGGGGCAGGTTGCTCAGGTGCCACATCCGTCGCCAGGGGCGCAGGTGGCGGTGGGGTGGTGTTGCTGCCCGTGGTGTTGGTTGAGGGGGGGTGGGGGTGTTGCGGGCTATCCATCTCCTCCACATTGTTGTCTGCTGGGCCATGATGTCCACTATTTGCCCAAGGCGGCTGTCAATGGCCCGTAAAATGTTGGTGTTGTCCACGGAGTCCTGGTGGGCACGATCTGCCTGTGCCTGGCCACGCACGTAGTTAGCTTGGACCCTGGCTACGGCTTCCATTGACTGTGCCACAGCATGGGGTGGATGTCCTTCCTCTGCACGACGTTGTGTAGAACTCCTGCCTGGCTGATGTGGCCTCGGCTCTCTCGTTTGATACCCACTCTCCCTGCGTGGCTGGGATGTCGTAGGCCCTGCGTCGTGCGGTGGGTTAGGCAGGGTGGCAGAGGCAGGAGTGGTGGTACTGGTGGTGGTGGAGGTGGTGGTGGTGGTGGCTGTGCAGGTCACTGTGGCCGGTGTAGCAGGAGTTGCACAGGCGGCAGTAGTCGGGGCTGAATTTCCTGGGTGCCAGATGGCCCTGGCAGCCCGCTTGGGCCCGCACCATCCTCCGCACCGGAGCTGGCTGTGGCATCGTCCCCAGAGAGTCCTGTGTGAGGCGAGTCTTGAGGCCGGATGGTGGTTCCACCAGTGAGATTATGATCACCTGGGGGAAAAGATTGTGCAGATCAGTACTGTGGACATTACGTGTTCATTTCAAATTGATGACATTTACAGATTAACTAACCAAATAGCTACAAAATGGATAGGGATAAGATCGCCTCCGAAATGTTTGAAAACTTATCTAAAGGCACACATCCAGCCACTACCTCTACAAGTGGAAATCAACAAAAAGGAACGAGCCTAAAACAAAAATTTCTCAAACTAGAGAGATTGAAGAAAACCGAAAATTCACGTTGGTGGGATGGTGCAACACTCAAACAATATCTAAGAGTGCAAAGAATACCAAGGGGTCTTCGGTCACAGACCTTTCCTACCTTCGATGATCTGGATGATGATCTCCTAAACAAATGGGAGGAATCAGTGACTATGAACTCTACCAATCTAATGAGACTTTTAATAGAGAATGCGGACCGAAAAGTGACAAAATTACAGGCAGAAATTATGGAACTAGAGAAGGAGATAGAAGCACTCAATCTAAAGGATGCAACCGAAAAAAACTACAAAATCCTTGAGGAGATCCTGACCAAACACCAAAATGACATCAAGGACCGCAAGGCTAGGCAAATACGCAGAGATGAAGCAGATTACAGGGAAGGTAGGGTTTTCACCTTTGCCAAAAAATATGACCAACAATTCCAGAAACCCACTAGCAATCAACAAACTGCTAGATCTGGTGCCTCAAACGTCTCATCAAGCAACACCTCGTTGAGCAGTGTTCCTGGTACAGAGAGTGAAACGGAAGAAAATGTAACCGAAAATCAGGACTCAAGAGCCACACCAACAACCTCTGGAACCAGCAAAACTTTTTCTCGGGAAGTAAGGACAATGAAAATAACGAATCGCACAAGAGGAAATCAAACCCACGTAAAACCCGCAGAGGCCAGAGAGGAGGACAAAGACGAATACAGAGAGAGATTGAGGTCCGGCAACAAGAAATGAATAATATTCCTGATCAAGATGTACAGGTGATTAACCTTTCATCCATAGAACTGGACAAACATATGATTTCACTACTGAGCAAAGGTTTGAGTTTCAATCCTACGGAACATGGGGATCCATGTAGAATGAAGATTGATCTGTTCAAATATATTAGAGGACTCAAGCTAAAAAAACACTTCTGGGCTACAGAAATAGATAAAACTACTACCATTGATGATTCAACTGATGTCACTACTAATCCAATGAGTATCCAGGAAGTACTGGCTTCACATTTACTTCTATCAATCACGGATTTTGATGATCCACCCAACTCTTTTAATGACCTATTAACTGAGTTAGAATTAAAGACCGATAACACCATAGACAGTGGTTTGAAAAACAAATCAACATGGACTCCTACTCTGCCTAGTGGCAACACTATTGACACATTCTATAAACTAGTATTGGAGGATATCAACAAACATGAGGCCAAAATCCCCAACCTAAGACATTTGAAAAATGATAATCTAACTAAGGAAGAAAGAATAGCCCTAAGAGTTCTAAGCAACAACCAAGACCTTGTTATCCGCGAGGCTGATAAGGGAGGGAATGTAGTAGTAATGAATAAAGAAGATTATAACGCGGAAATTCTCTCTCAACTTTCTGATACTTCCTGCTACGAAACAATATCTAGTAATCCCATGGGTCCTTTAACACTCCGGATCAATAACCATTTGAGAGACTGGAAGGATGCTGGCTTAATAAACGATGCAGAATACTTGTACCTAAAAGTAATACGTCCATCTTATCCCTGGCTATATACTCTCCCTAAAATTCACAAACCAGCTGTATTCCCACCAGGAAGACCCATTGTGTCTGGGATTGGGGGTCCAACGGAGAGACTTTCCCAATACGTAGATAAATTTCTAAATCCTTTGGTTAAGAACATGCCATCCTATATACAGGATTCAAAGCACATCCTAAGTATCCTAGCAGATATCACATGGCAACCTGGATTAATAATGGCAACCCTAGATGTGGTATCCCTATACACCTCCATTGACCCTGATTTAGGACTAGTAGCTGTAACCAGAGCCCTGAATACAAGATCGATCACCCTTTTGGAACACACCAAAATGCTGGTTACAATGATGGATATTATTTTGAACCATAATTTCTTTGTTTTCGATAAAAAATGGTATAGACAAATAAGAGGGGTAGCCATGGGCTCTAGGTTTTCCCCTTCTTTTGCCAACATCTACATGGGGGCTCTGGAAACAGACATGATTTGGAGCATCAGAGGCAGCAAATGGATCGACTATATACTCTACTGGGGTCGCTATATAGATGATTGCCTCCTAATATGGTCAGGGACAGAAACAACACTTTTGGAATTCTGCACATATCTAAACGACAATGAAATGAACATGAGATTTACTACGCACATCAGCACGTCCAGTGTCTCTTTTCTAGATCTAGAGATATACATCAAAGATGGGTCTCTACACAGTAGACTCTACCGCAAAGAAACAGCATGCAACTCTATTTTGCACGGCAACAGTTGTCAACCTGTTCATCAAATAAATGTTATCCCCTATGGGGAATTTGTGCGAGCTAGGAGGAACTGCAGCGAGGAGCAAGAATTTGAAACCTGCATAAAAGACATGCAATCTAGGTTCTCCAAGAGGGGTTATAAACCTCAGATTATCTCGCAAGCGAACAAGAAAATCAAAAGAAAAAGCAGAGAATCCACCCTAACACCGAAAAATCGGACTGCAGAAAGAAACCAACAACCTGTGAGACTGATAACAGACTACAATGAACTAAGTCCAGTGATACGAAAAAGTTTTCAAAAACATTGGGGGATCCTTAGTGCTGATAAAACCCTTACATCCGCAATAGGAAATCATCCCCAGATAACCTTTCGCAGAGGAAGAAATTTGAAAAACAGACTCAGCCCAACTGTTCCAAGAGACATAAAGACTTGTGACTGGCTGACCCAGAAATCAAAAGGTTTCTACAAATGTGGTATGTGCTCTATGTGCAGATGGGCGAAACATGGAACCAAGACATTTTTTGATCACAGATCCAAGAAATACACAATCAACACGAATATTAACTGTGACACAAAATTCACAGTATATATTATTGAATGTGTCTGTAAAAGCAGATATGTGGGAAGTACAATCAGGGCCCTTAAAGAGCGGATCAGAGAACATGCAAGAGCATATGCCACTAAGGACCCAAGATACCCCATGGCCATACACATGGCCTCTTGTCCCTCACAAGGTAACATTAAATCTTTCACCTTCTATGGCATTGATGTTGTACAAGCTGCAGTAAGAGGTGGTAACAGGGAACTTCGATTGAGAAGACAAGAAGCACTTTGGATTATGCGTCTAGACACTACTAGAACCGGACAAAATACCGATGATGAGCTGCATTTCTTCTTGGGGTCAGATTCTTAGACTGGTCTTTCTTTGGACAAATGTATTACATGCATATTTGCAATGAACAATTTGGTAGATCCCCTGCTAATACAATTCCATCTAAGAAATTCTGTAAAAAGACTCTAATTGAACCACTTATAATGAAGATTGCTAAAATAATAATTTCTGTGGAGGTATATGATCACTAGATGTAATGAAAATGAAAATGCATGCACTAACAAGGAATATGTTCAGTTTATTATTAATAATCTGACCCACACGAGTACACCAATATAACTAAGGAAATCAAAGATTGATCTGCTACTAGATCTTTCTCCTCCCGGATTTTCAAAGGGAGTCTGTTTCTTAACGGATGCCTGTTCTTCTGTTTTTCTTTTTCCGAAAACATAATTATTTAAAGTATACAAATACTTAATTATATTTACAGTTGACCAATCAATTGGTCTGTCGTTTCCCTTTGGAATATCTTCCATTCAGCTCAAATCACGTGCAACTGTGAACTAGTTAGAACACCCCAATTTTAAATCATTGCATTTACAATTTCCACCTTTATTGAATCCGACTCAGAATTAAATTTCTCGGATCAATTTCCTATTCTTTTAAATCTGGTCCTACCAAATATCAGGCCAATAATTTGCGGGACCGCGACTTTTGTCTGATACACAGCGGTAGTAACTCTTCTATTCTACGACGTTCTTTTGACCGATTAGCAGTCTAGTCTTTCATAGGTCACGCGTCTCAAAAGGGGGTGGGGAAACCACCTCCACTGTTCCCGCACTCGGAGACAGATGCTTTACAAGCAGGACCGTGGCAGTATACGGGTAAGAGCTCTCATTTACATCACGCTGACAACCTTCGTGCGTTATAATGACCCACAATGATAATCATATTGGTATCAAACCCTCATCTCGTCCCTTTGGTTGTTTTACATTTCAGCCCGAGATTACCTAAGAATTCACCAAACCGATAAAACAGTTTGCTTACGATAAACGGAACTAACCACATAAACTACCCGACTAGGACCGGGTTGGAATTATCACCGGCTCCCCGGTGAGTTCCGCTAAAATGATTGTGTATCTGCCAACTGTTGCTTCCCCCTTGTTTACTTAAACTCACCTCCCCATTGCGTTTTGCTTTGAATCCACTCCCCCGTTCTTATGTTTAAGAAAACACAGCAACAAACCCGCTTTTTTATATTTCCCCACAGACCACGAGTTTTGATCATTTGGTCAGGTAATTAAACCAATCAAATACTTTCCGTTCACAGTTGCCTCTTTATTAAATGCCACTCGCACTAGCATTCAATAAGCTTGAAATGGATTAGTTAGCATCCATAGCGCTAAAAACGAATGACAAGGGCGTTACCGCTATTGTGCATAGATTAACTTGAATAAGCAATATTTAAATGTTTTGACATATGAATTATATGTTTTCTCGAATTGATAAAAATTAAAACTATTACCACTTAAAACCCACTCGGCAACAAACGACTAGATTTAACAGTATTGAGACTTTGTGAGTTACGAATAAAATGTTTTAAGGATAATTAAGCACCGCTCACAGAATTAAAAATGTACATAGAGAGACTATGACAGTTATAACTTGGAATAGAATGTCAGAAATAGGACGCATTAGCGATATGTGAATATGTGATTATTTTAATCAATGCATTAATCATATAACAGTGGTTCACGTTAATATGGATTTTCATTTATGTATTTCGTAGTAACGTATCAAGTAATGTTTTTCTTAGTAAATACTGGTTTCAATAACTGTCTTGAGCAATACTGATATATTATATAAATAATTAGCAAATCGGATTAGCTCACCTCACATCACACGTATCTATAGAGACAATAGCCTTAGAACGCCAAATGTCACGACACCTAACCCTATCACACATTAATGAACGATCAACAAATGGTCTGAAATCTTCGCTTCAATCATATGTGTACAAAGTCACGTTTATTTTCATTTTATTTATCCTTTTCCCTCCCTCCTGTGTTGGTTTCCACTCACTGGTGTCCCTCTCGTTGCACGCTTGAACGTGTTTTGAGAAATATCATTGTATATTTTATTTTTCCTTTTTTATTCTTTATTTAGCCCTGATGAGTCACAGCCACATGCTGTGATGAAACACGTGTAGGCTTAAGTGATTGATACAGTGATCTCTGCGAAATAGACACTGTTCACAAATAAAATCCTTTTAAAAAAATTCATTTTGGTGTGATCTATCCCGAATGAATGAAAATTTGAAGAAGATGATACTTTGACAATAAAGAGAACAAAAAGAGAAAAAATATATAGTGTGCTCTGGTTTCTTTGCCAAATGATGACATTTCAGTGTCCAGTCACACACACCCCACCCACCACCCCCGCCCTCCCTGTGGACATGGGGGCCTGTTGGGAGTTGTACTAGTGACCTCTCACACACCCCACCCACCACCACCGGCCTCCCTGTGGACATGGGGGCCTGTTGGGAGTTGTAGTGCCATCCTCTCACACACCCCACCCACCACCACCGCACTCCCTGTGGACATGGGGGCCTGTTGGGAGTTGTTGTGCTATCCTCTCACACACCCCACCCACCACCACGCCCTCCCTGTGGACATGGGGGCCTGTTGGGAGTTGTAGTGCCATCCTCTCACACACCCCACCCACCACCACCGCCCTCCCTGTGGACATGGGGGCCTGTTGGGAGTTGTACTAGTGACCTCTCACACACCCCACCCACCACCACCGGCCTCCCTGTGGACATAGGGGCCTGTTGGGAGTTGTAGTGCCATCCTCTCACACACCCCACCCACCACCACCGCCCTCCCTGTGGACATGGGGGCCTGTTAGGAGTTGTTGTGCTATCCTCTCACACACCCCACCCACCACCACCGCCCTCCCTGTAGACATGGGGGCCTGTTGGGAGTTGTAGTGCCATCCTCTCACACATCCCACCCACCATCACCGCCCTCCCTGTGGACATGGGGGCCTGTTGGGAGTTGTACTAGTGACCTCTCACACACCTCACCCACCACCACCGGCCTCCCTGTGGACATGGGGGCCTGTTGGGAGTTGTAGTGCCATCCTCTCACACACCCCACCCACCACCACCGCCCTGCCAGGGGACATGGGGGCCTGTTGGGAGTTGTACTAGTGACCTCTCACACACCCCACCCACCACCACCGGCCTCCCTGTGGACATGGGGGCCTGTTGGGAGTTGTTGTGCTATCCGCTCACACACCCCACCCACCACCACCAGCCTCCCTGTGGACATGGGGGCCTGTTGGGAGTTGTACTAGTGACCTCTCACACACCCCACCCACCACCACTGCCCTCCCTGTGGACATGAGGGCCTGTTGGGAGTTGTTGTGCTCTCCTCTCACACACCCCACCCACCACCACCGCCTTCCCTGTGGACATGGGGGCCTGTTGGGAGTTGTACTAGTGACCTCTCACACACCCCACCCACCACCACCGGCCTCCCTGTGGACATGGGGGCCTGTTGGGAGTTGTAGTGCCATCCTCTCACACACCCCACCCACCACCACCGGCCTCCCTGTGGACATGGGGGCCTGTTGGGAGTTGTGCTATCCTCTCACACACCCCACCCACCACCACCGCCCTCCCTGTGGACATGGGGGCCTGTTGGGAGTTGTACTAGTGACCTCTCACACACCCCACCCACCACCACCGGCCTCCCTGTGGACATGGGGGCCTGTTGGGAGTTATAGTGCCATCCTCTCACACACCCCACACACCACCACTGGCCTCCCTGTGGACATGGGGGCCTGTTGGGAGTTGTTGTGCTATCCTATCACACACCCCACCCACCACCACCGCCCTCCCTGTGGACATGGGGGCCTGTTGGGAGTTGTACTAGTGACCTCTCACACACCCCACCCACTACCACCGCCCTCCCTGTGGACATGGGGGCCTGTTGGGAGTTGTACTAGTGACCTCTCGCACACCCCACCCACCACCACCGGCCTCCCTGTGGACATGGAGGCCTGTTGGGAGTTGTTGTGCTATCCTCTCACACACCCCACCCACCACCACCGGCCTCCCTGTGGACATGGGGGCCTGTTGGGAGTTGTTGTACCATCCTCTCACACACCCCACCCACCACCACCACCCTCCCTGTGGACATGGGGGCCTGTTGGGAGTTGTACTAGTGACCTCTCACACACCCCACCCACCACCACCGGCCTCCCTGTGGACATGGGGGCCTGTTGGGAGTTGTTGTGCTATCCTCTCACACACCCCACCCACCACCACCACCCTCCCTGTGGACATGGGGGCCTGTTGGGAGTTGTTGTGCTATCCTCTCACACACCCCACCCACCACCACCGCCCTCCCTGTGGACATGGGGGCCTGTTGGGAGTTGTTGTGCTATCCTCTCACACACCCCACCCACCACCACCGCCCTCCCTGTGGACATGGGGGCCTGTTGGGAGTTGTACTAGTGACCTCTCACACACCCCACCCACCACCACCGGCCTCCCTGTGGACATGGGGGCCTGTTGGGAGTTGTTGTGCTATCCTCTCACACACCCCACCCACCACCACCGCCCTCCCTGTGGACATGGGGGCCTGTTGGGAGTTGTTGTGCTATCCTCTCACACACCCCACCCACCACCACCGCCCTCCCTGTGGACATGGGGGCCTGTTGGGAGTTGTACTAGTGACCTCTCACACACCCCACCCACTACCACCGCCCTCCCTGTGGACATGGGGGCCTGTTGGGAGTTGTACTAGTGACCTCTCACACACCCCACCCACCACCACCGGCCTCCCTGTGGACATGGAGGCCTGTTGGGAGTTGTTGTGCTATCCTCTCACACACCCCACCCATCACCACCGGCCTCCCTGTGGACATGGGGGCCTGTTGGGAGTTGTACTATCCTCTCACACACCCCACCCACCACCACCGCCCTCCCTGTGGACATGGGGGCCTGTTGGGAGTTGTACTAGTGACCTCTCACACACCCCACCCACCACCACTGGCCTCCCTGTGGACATGGGGGCCTGTTGGGAGTTGTTGTGCTATCCTCTCACACACCCCACCCACCACCACTGCCCTCCCTGTGGACATGGGGGCCTGTTGGGAGTTGTGCTATCCTCTCACACACCCCACCCACCACCACTGCCCTCCCTGTGGACATGGGGGCCTGTTGGGAGTTGTACTAGTGACCCCTCACACACCCCACCCACCACCACCGGTCTCCCTGTGGACATGGGGGCCTGTTGGGAGTTGTAGTGCCATCATCTCACACACCCCACCCACCACCACCGCCCTCCCTGTGGACATGGGGGCCTGTTGGGAGTTGTTGTGCTATCCTCTCACACACCCCACCCACCACCACCGCCCTCCCTGTGGACATGGGGGCCTGTTGGGAGTTGTAGTGCCATCCTCTCACACACCCCACCCTCCATCACCGCCCTCCCTGTGGACATGGGGGCCTGTTGGGAGTTGTACTAGTGACCTCTCACACACCCCACCCACCACCACCGGCCTCCCTGTGGACATGGGGGCCTGTTGGGAGTTGGTGTGCTATCCTCTCACACACCCCACCCACCACCACCGGCCTCCCTGTGGACATGGGGGCCTGTTGGGAGTTGTACTAGTGACCTCTCACACACCCCACCCACCACCACTGGCCTCCCTGTGGACATGGGGGCCTGTTGGGAGTTGGTGTGCTATCCTCTCACACACCCCACCCACCACCACCGGCCTCCCTGTGGACATGGGGGCCTGTTGGGAGTTGTACTAGTGACCTCTCACACACCCCACCCACCACCACTGCCCTCCCTGTGGACATGAGGGCCTGTTGGGAGTTGTTGTGCTCTCCTCTCACACACCCCACCCACCACCACCGCCTTCCCTGTGGACATGGGGGACTGTTGGGAGTTGTACTAGTGACCTCTCACACTCCCCACCCACCACCACCGGCCTCCCTGTGGACATGGGGGCCTGTTGGGAGTTGTAGTGCCATCCTCTCACACATCCCACCCACCATCACCGCCCTCCCTGTGGACATGGGGGCCTGTTGGGAGTTGTACTAGTGACCTCTCACACACCTCACCCACCACCACCGGCCTCCCTGTGGACATGGGGGCCTGTTGGGAGTTGTAGTGCCATCCTCTCACACACCCCACCCACCACCACCGCCCTGCCAGGGGACATGGGGGCCTGTTGGGAGTTGTACTAGTGACCTCTCACACACCCCACCCACCACCACCGGCCTCCCTGTGGACATGGGGGCCTGTTGGGAGTTGTTGTGCTATCCGCTCACACACCCCACCCACCACCACCAGCCTCCCTGTGGACATGGGGGCCTGTTGGGAGTTGTACTAGTGACCTCTCACACACCCCACCCACCACCACTGCCCTCCCTGTGGACATGAGGGCCTGTTGGGAGTTGTTGTGCTCTCCTCTCACACACCCCACCCACCACCACCGCCTTCCCTGTGGACATGGGGGCCTGTTGGGAGTTGTACTAGTGACCTCTCACACACCCCACCCACCACCACCGGCCTCCCTGTGGACATGGGGGCCTGTTGGGAGTTGTAGTGCCATCCTCTCACACACCCCACCCACCACCACCGGCCTCCCTGTGGACATGGGGGCCTGTTGGGAGTTGTGCTATCCTCTCACACACCCCACCCACCACCACCGCCCTCCCTGTGGACATGGGGGCCTGTTGGGAGTTGTACTAGTGACCTCTCACACACCCCACCCACCACCACCGGCCTCCCTGTGGACATGGGGGCCTGTTGGGAGTTATAGTGCCATCCTCTCACACACCCCACACACCACCACTGGCCTCCCTGTGGACATGGGGGCCTGTTGGGAGTTGTTGTGCTATCCTATCACACACCCCACCCACCACCACCGCCCTCCCTGTGGACATGGGGGCCTGTTGGGAGTTGTACTAGTGACCTCTCACACACCCCACCCACTACCACCGCCCTCCCTGTGGACATGGGGGCCTGTTGGGAGTTGTACTAGTGACCTCTCGCACACCCCACCCACCACCACCGGCCTCCCTGTGGACATGGAGGCCTGTTGGGAGTTGTTGTGCTATCCTCTCACACACCCCACCCACCACCACCGGCCTCCCTGTGGACATGGGGGCCTGTTGGGAGTTGTTGTACCATCCTCTCACACACCCCACCCACCACCACCACCCTCCCTGTGGACATGGGGGCCTGTTGGGAGTTGTACTAGTGACCTCTCACACACCCCACCCACCACCACCGGCCTCCCTGTGGACATGGGGGCCTGTTGGGAGTTGTTGTGCTATCCTCTCACACACCCCACCCACCACCACCACCCTCCCTGTGGACATGGGGGCCTGTTGGGAGTTGTTGTGCTATCCTCTCACACACCCCACCCACCACCACCGCCCTCCCTGTGGACATGGGGGCCTGTTGGGAGTTGTTGTGCTATCCTCTCACACACCCCACCCACCACCACCGCCCTCCCTGTGGACATGGGGGCCTGTTGGGAGTTGTACTAGTGACCTCTCACACACCCCACCCACCACCACCGGCCTCCCTGTGGACATGGGGGCCTGTTGGGAGTTGTTGTGCTATCCTCTCACACACCCCACCCACCACCACCGCCCTCCCTGTGGACATGGGGGCCTGTTGGGAGTTGTTGTGCTATCCTCTCACACACCCCACCCACCACCACCGCCCTCCCTGTGGACATGGGGGCCTGTTGGGAGTTGTACTAGTGACCTCTCACACACCCCACCCACTACCACCGCCCTCCCTGTGGACATGGGGGCCTGTTGGGAGTTGTACTAGTGACCTCTCACACACCCCACCCACCACCACCGGCCTCCCTGTGGACATGGAGGCCTGTTGGGAGTTGTTGTGCTATCCTCTCACACACCCCACCCATCACCACCGGCCTCCCTGTGGACATGGGGGCCTGTTGGGAGTTGTACTATCCTCTCACACACCCCACCCACCACCACCGCCCTCCCTGTGGACATGGGGGCCTGTTGGGAGTTGTACTAGTGACCTCTCACACACCCCACCCACCACCACTGGCCTCCCTGTGGACATGGGGGCCTGTTGGGAGTTGTTGTGCTATCCTCTCACACACCCCACCCACCACCACTGCCCTCCCTGTGGACATGGGGGCCTGTTGGGAGTTGTGCTATCCTCTCACACACCCCACCCACCACCACTGCCCTCCCTGTGGACATGGAGGCCTGTTGGGAGTTGTACTAGTGACCCCTCACACACCCCACCCACCACCACCGGTCTCCCTGTGGACATGGGGGCCTGTTGGGAGTTGTAGTGCCATCATCTCACACACCCCACCCACCACCACCGCCCTCCCTGTGGACATGGGGGCCTGTTGGGAGTTGTTGTGCTATCCTCTCACACACCCCACCCACCACCACCGCCCTCCCTGTGGACATGGGGGCCTGTTGGGAGTTGTAGTGCCATCCTCTCACACACCCCACCCTCCATCACCGCCCTCCCTGTGGACATGGGGGCCTGTTGGGAGTTGTACTAGTGACCTCTCACACACCCCACCCACCACCACCGGCCTCCCTGTGGACATGGGGGCCTGTTGGGAGTTGGTGTGCTATCCTCTCACACACCCCACCCACCACCACCGGCCTCCCTGTGGACATGGGGGCCTGTTGGGAGTTGTACTAGTGACCTCTCACACACCCCACCCACCACCACTGGCCTCCCTGTGGACATGGGGGCCTGTTGGGAGTTGGTGTGCTATCCTCTCACACACCCCACCCACCACCACCGGCCTCCCTGTGGACATGGGGGCCTGTTGGGAGTTGTTGTGCTATCCTCTCACACACCCCACCCACCACCACCACCCTCCCTGTGGACATGGGGGCCTGTTGGGAGTTGTACTAGTGACCTCTCACACACCCCACCCACTACCACCGCCCTCCCTGTGGACATGGGGGCCTGTTGGGAGTTGTACTAGTGACCTCTCACACACCCCACCCACCACCACCGGCCTCCCTGTGGACATGGAGGCCTGTTGGGAGTTGTTGTGCTATCCTCTCACACACCCCACCCACCACCACCGGCCTCCCTGTGGACATGGGGGCCTGTTGGGAGTTGTTGTACTATCCTCTCACACACCCCACCCAACACCACCGCCCTCCCTGTGGACATGGGGGCCTGTTGGGAGTTGTACTAGTGACCTCTCACACACCCCACCCACCACCACCGGCCTCCCTGTGGACATGGGGGCCTGTTGGGAGTTGTTGTGCTATCCTCTCACACACCCCACCCACCACCACCGCCCTCCCTGTGGACATGGGGGCCTGTTGGGAGTTGTTGTGCTATCCTCTCACACACCCCACCCACCACCACCGCCCTCCCTGTGGACAAGGGGGCCTGTTGGGAGTTGTACTAGTGACCTCTCACACACCCCACCCACCACCACCGGCCTCCCTGTGGACATGGGGGCCTGTTGGGAGTTGTTGTGCTATCCTCTCACACACCCCACCCACCACCACCGCCCTCCCTGTGGACATGGGGGCCTGTTGGGAGTTGTACTAGTGACCTCTCACACACCCCACCCACCACCACCGGCCTCCCTGTGGACATGGAGGCCTGTTGGTAGTTGTTGTGCTATCCTCTCACACACTCCACCCACCACCACCGGCCTCCCTGTGGACATGGGGGCCTGTTGGGAGTTGTACTATCCTCTCACACACCCCACCCACCACCACCGCCCTCCTTGTGGACATGGGGGCCTGTTGGGAGTTGTACTAGTGACCTCTCACACACCCCACCCACCACCACCGGCCTCCCTGTGGACATGGGGGCCTGTTGGGAGTTATAGTGCCATCCTCTCACACACCCCACACACCACCACTGGCCTCCCTGTGGACATGGGGGCCTGTTGGGAGTTGTTGTGCTATCCTATCACACACCCCACCCACCACCACCGCCCTCCCTGTGGACATGGGGGCCTGTTGGGAGTTGTACTAGTGACCTCTCACACACCCCACCCACTACCACCGCCCTCCCTGTGGACATGGGGGCCTGTTGGGAGTTGTACTAGTGACCTCTCGCACACCCCACCCACCACCACCGGCCTCCCTGTGGACATGGAGGCCTGTTGGGAGTTGTTGTGCTATCCTCTCACACACCCCACCCACCACCACCGGCCTCCCTGTGGACATGGGGGCCTGTTGGGAGTTGTTGTACCATCCTCTCACACACCCCACCCACCACCACCACCCTCCCTGTGGACATGGGGGCCTGTTGGGAGTTGTACTAGTGACCTCTCACACACCCCACCCACCACCACCGGCCTCCCTGTGGACATGGGGGCCTGTTGGGAGTTGTTGTGCTATCCTCTCACACACCCCACCCACCACCACCACCCTCCCTGTGGACATGGGGGCCTGTTGGGAGTTG
Source organism: Lissotriton vulgaris (assembly GCF_964263255.1). Lineage (NCBI taxonomy): Eukaryota > Metazoa > Chordata > Amphibia > Caudata > Salamandridae > Lissotriton > Lissotriton vulgaris. The sequence continues at coordinate 101,452 of NW_028248936.1, forward strand.
TTGTGCTATCCTCTCACACACCCCACCCACCACCACCGCCCTCCCTGTGGACATGGGGGCCTGTTGGGAGTTGTTGTGCTATCCTCTCACACACCCCACCCACCACCACCGCCCTCCCTGTGGACATGGGGGCCTGTTGGGAGTTGTACTAGTGACCTCTCACACACCCCACCCACCACCACCGGCCTCCCTGTGGACATGGGGGCCTGTTGGGAGTTGTTGTGCTATCCTCTCACACACCCCACCCACCACCACCGCCCTCCCTGTGGACATGGGGGCCTGTTGGGAGTTGTTGTGCTATCCTCTCACACACCCCACCCACCACCACCGCCCTCCCTGTGGACATGGGGGCCTGTTGGGAGTTGTACTAGTGACCTCTCACACACCCCACCCACTACCACCGCCCTCCCTGTGGACATGGGGGCCTGTTGGGAGTTGTACTAGTGACCTCTCACACACCCCACCCACCACCACCGGCCTCCCTGTGGACATGGAGGCCTGTTGGGAGTTGTTGTGCTATCCTCTCACACACCCCACCCATCACCACCGGCCTCCCTGTGGACATGGGGGCCTGTTGGGAGTTGTACTATCCTCTCACACACCCCACCCACCACCACCGCCCTCCCTGTGGACATGGGGGCCTGTTGGGAGTTGTACTAGTGACCTCTCACACACCCCACCCACCACCACTGGCCTCCCTGTGGACATGGGGGCCTGTTGGGAGTTGTTGTGCTATCCTCTCACACACCCCACCCACCACCACTGCCCTCCCTGTGGACATGGGGGCCTGTTGGGAGTTGTGCTATCCTCTCACACACCCCACCCACCACCACTGCCCTCCCTGTGGACATGGGGGCCTGTTGGGAGTTGTACTAGTGACCCCTCACACACCCCACCCACCACCACCGGTCTCCCTGTGGACATGGGGGCCTGTTGGGAGTTGTAGTGCCATCATCTCACACACCCCACCCACCACCACCGCCCTCCCTGTGGACATGGGGGCCTGTTGGGAGTTGTTGTGCTATCCTCTCACACACCCCACCCACCACCACCGCCCTCCCTGTGGACATGGGGGCCTGTTGGGAGTTGTAGTGCCATCCTCTCACACACCCCACCCTCCATCACCGCCCTCCCTGTGGACATGGGGGCCTGTTGGGAGTTGTACTAGTGACCTCTCACACACCCCACCCACCACCACCGGCCTCCCTGTGGACATGGGGGCCTGTTGGGAGTTGGTGTGCTATCCTCTCACACACCCCACCCACCACCACCGGCCTCCCTGTGGACATGGGGGCCTGTTGGGAGTTGTACTAGTGACCTCTCACACACCCCACCCACCACCACTGGCCTCCCTGTGGACATGGGGGCCTGTTGGGAGTTGGTGTGCTATCCTCTCACACACCCCACCCACCACCACCGGCCTCCCTGTGGACATGGGGGCCTGTTGGGAGTTGTACTAGTGACCTCTCACACACCCCACCCACCACCACTGCCCTCCCTGTGGACATGAGGGCCTGTTGGGAGTTGTTGTGCTCTCCTCTCACACACCCCACCCACCACCACCGCCTTCCCTGTGGACATGGGGGACTGTTGGGAGTTGTACTAGTGACCTCTCACACTCCCCACCCACCACCACCGGCCTCCCTGTGGACATGGGGGCCTGTTGGGAGTTGTAGTGCCATCCTCTCACACATCCCACCCACCATCACCGCCCTCCCTGTGGACATGGGGGCCTGTTGGGAGTTGTACTAGTGACCTCTCACACACCTCACCCACCACCACCGGCCTCCCTGTGGACATGGGGGCCTGTTGGGAGTTGTAGTGCCATCCTCTCACACACCCCACCCACCACCACCGCCCTGCCAGGGGACATGGGGGCCTGTTGGGAGTTGTACTAGTGACCTCTCACACACCCCACCCACCACCACCGGCCTCCCTGTGGACATGGGGGCCTGTTGGGAGTTGTTGTGCTATCCGCTCACACACCCCACCCACCACCACCAGCCTCCCTGTGGACATGGGGGCCTGTTGGGAGTTGTACTAGTGACCTCTCACACACCCCACCCACCACCACTGCCCTCCCTGTGGACATGAGGGCCTGTTGGGAGTTGTTGTGCTCTCCTCTCACACACCCCACCCACCACCACCGCCTTCCCTGTGGACATGGGGGCCTGTTGGGAGTTGTACTAGTGACCTCTCACACACCCCACCCACCACCACCGGCCTCCCTGTGGACATGGGGGCCTGTTGGGAGTTGTAGTGCCATCCTCTCACACACCCCACCCACCACCACCGGCCTCCCTGTGGACATGGGGGCCTGTTGGGAGTTGTGCTATCCTCTCACACACCCCACCCACCACCACCGCCCTCCCTGTGGACATGGGGGCCTGTTGGGAGTTGTACTAGTGACCTCTCACACACCCCACCCACCACCACCGGCCTCCCTGTGGACATGGGGGCCTGTTGGGAGTTATAGTGCCATCCTCTCACACACCCCACACACCACCACTGGCCTCCCTGTGGACATGGGGGCCTGTTGGGAGTTGTTGTGCTATCCTATCACACACCCCACCCACCACCACCGCCCTCCCTGTGGACATGGGGGCCTGTTGGGAGTTGTACTAGTGACCTCTCACACACCCCACCCACTACCACCGCCCTCCCTGTGGACATGGGGGCCTGTTGGGAGTTGTACTAGTGACCTCTCGCACACCCCACCCACCACCACCGGCCTCCCTGTGGACATGGAGGCCTGTTGGGAGTTGTTGTGCTATCCTCTCACACACCCCACCCACCACCACCGGCCTCCCTGTGGACATGGGGGCCTGTTGGGAGTTGTTGTACCATCCTCTCACACACCCCACCCACCACCACCACCCTCCCTGTGGACATGGGGGCCTGTTGGGAGTTGTACTAGTGACCTCTCACACACCCCACCCACCACCACCGGCCTCCCTGTGGACATGGGGGCCTGTTGGGAGTTGTTGTGCTATCCTCTCACACACCCCACCCACCACCACCACCCTCCCTGTGGACATGGGGGCCTGTTGGGAGTTGTTGTGCTATCCTCTCACACACCCCACCCACCACCACCGCCCTCCCTGTGGACATGGGGGCCTGTTGGGAGTTGTTGTGCTATCCTCTCACACACCCCACCCACCACCACCGCCCTCCCTGTGGACATGGGGGCCTGTTGGGAGTTGTACTAGTGACCTCTCACACACCCCACCCACCACCACCGGCCTCCCTGTGGACATGGGGGCCTGTTGGGAGTTGTTGTGCTATCCTCTCACACACCCCACCCACCACCACCGCCCTCCCTGTGGACATGGGGGCCTGTTGGGAGTTGTTGTGCTATCCTCTCACACACCCCACCCACCACCACCGCCCTCCCTGTGGACATGGGGGCCTGTTGGGAGTTGTACTAGTGACCTCTCACACACCCCACCCACTACCACCGCCCTCCCTGTGGACATGGGGGCCTGTTGGGAGTTGTACTAGTGACCTCTCACACACCCCACCCACCACCACCGGCCTCCCTGTGGACATGGAGGCCTGTTGGGAGTTGTTGTGCTATCCTCTCACACACCCCACCCATCACCACCGGCCTCCCTGTGGACATGGGGGCCTGTTGGGAGTTGTACTATCCTCTCACACACCCCACCCACCACCACCGCCCTCCCTGTGGACATGGGGGCCTGTTGGGAGTTGTACTAGTGACCTCTCACACACCCCACCCACCACCACTGGCCTCCCTGTGGACATGGGGGCCTGTTGGGAGTTGTTGTGCTATCCTCTCACACACCCCACCCACCACCACTGCCCTCCCTGTGGACATGGGGGCCTGTTGGGAGTTGTGCTATCCTCTCACACACCCCACCCACCACCACTGCCCTCCCTGTGGACATGGGGGCCTGTTGGGAGTTGTACTAGTGACCCCTCACACACCCCACCCACCACCACCGGTCTCCCTGTGGACATGGGGGCCTGTTGGGAGTTGTAGTGCCATCATCTCACACACCCCACCCACCACCACCGCCCTCCCTGTGGACATGGGGGCCTGTTGGGAGTTGTTGTGCTATCCTCTCACACACCCCACCCACCACCACCGCCCTCCCTGTGGACATGGGGGCCTGTTGGGAGTTGTAGTGCCATCCTCTCACACACCCCACCCTCCATCACCGCCCTCCCTGTGGACATGGGGGCCTGTTGGGAGTTGTACTAGTGACCTCTCACACACCCCACCCACCACCACCGGCCTCCCTGTGGACATGGGGGCCTGTTGGGAGTTGGTGTGCTATCCTCTCACACACCCCACCCACCACCACCGGCCTCCCTGTGGACATGGGGGCCTGTTGGGAGTTGTACTAGTGACCTCTCACACACCCCACCCACCACCACTGGCCTCCCTGTGGACATGGGGGCCTGTTGGGAGTTGGTGTGCTATCCTCTCACACACCCCACCCACCACCACCGGCCTCCCTGTGGACATGGGGGCCTGTTGGGAGTTGTTGTGCTATCCTCTCACACACCCCACCCACCACCACCACCCTCCCTGTGGACATGGGGGCCTGTTGGGAGTTGTACTAGTGACCTCTCACACACCCCACCCACTACCACCGCCCTCCCTGTGGACATGGGGGCCTGTTGGGAGTTGTACTAGTGACCTCTCACACACCCCACCCACCACCACCGGCCTCCCTGTGGACATGGAGGCCTGTTGGGAGTTGTTGTGCTATCCTCTCACACACCCCACCCACCACCACCGGCCTCCCTGTGGACATGGGGGCCTGTTGGGAGTTGTTGTACTATCCTCTCACACACCCCACCCAACACCACCGCCCTCCCTGTGGACATGGGGGCCTGTTGGGAGTTGTACTAGTGACCTCTCACACACCCCACCCACCACCACCGGCCTCCCTGTGGACATGGAGGCCTGTTGGGAGTTGTTGTGCTATCCTCTCACACACCCCACCCATCACCACCGGCCTCCCTGTGGACATGGGGGCCTGTTGGGAGTTGTACTATCCTCTCACACACCCCACCCACCACCACCGCCCTCCCTGTGGACATGGGGGCCTGTTGGGAGTTGTACTAGTGACCTCTCACACACCCCACCCACCACCACTGGCCTCCCTGTGGACATGGGGGCCTGTTGGGAGTTGTTGTGCTATCCTCTCACACACCCCACCCACCACCACTGCCCTCCCTGTGGACATGGGGGCCTGTTGGGAGTTGTGCTATCCTCTCACACACCCCACCCACCACCACTGCCCTCCCTGTGGACATGGGGGCCTGTTGGGAGTTGTACTAGTGACCCCTCACACACCCCACCCACCACCACCGGTCTCCCTGTGGACATGGGGGCCTGTTGGGAGTTGTAGTGCCATCATCTCACACACCCCACCCACCACCACCGCCCTCCCTGTGGACATGGGGGCCTGTTGGGAGTTGTTGTGCTATCCTCTCACACACCCCACCCACCACCACCGCCCTCCCTGTGGACATGGGGGCCTGTTGGGAGTTGTAGTGCCATCCTCTCACACACCCCACCCTCCATCACCGCCCTCCCTGTGGACATGGGGGCCTGTTGGGAGTTGTACTAGTGACCTCTCACACACCCCACCCACCACCACCGGCCTCCCTGTGGACATGGGGGCCTGTTGGGAGTTGGTGTGCTATCCTCTCACACACCCCACCCACCACCACCGGCCTCCCTGTGGACATGGGGGCCTGTTGGGAGTTGTACTAGTGACCTCTCACACACCCCACCCACCACCACTGGCCTCCCTGTGGACATGGGGGCCTGTTGGGAGTTGGTGTGCTATCCTCTCACACACCCCACCCACCACCACCGGCCTCCCTGTGGACATGGGGGCCTGTTGGGAGTTGTTGTGCTATCCTCTCACACACCCCACCCACCACCACCACCCTCCCTGTGGACATGGGGGCCTGTTGGGAGTTGTACTAGTGACCTCTCACACACCCCACCCACTACCACCGCCCTCCCTGTGGACATGGGGGCCTGTTGGGAGTTGTACTAGTGACCTCTCACACACCCCACCCACCACCACCGGCCTCCCTGTGGACATGGAGGCCTGTTGGGAGTTGTTGTGCTATCCTCTCACACACCCCACCCACCACCACCGGCCTCCCTGTGGACATGGGGGCCTGTTGGGAGTTGTTGTACTATCCTCTCACACACCCCACCCAACACCACCGCCCTCCCTGTGGACATGGGGGCCTGTTGGGAGTTGTACTAGTGACCTCTCACACACCCCACCCACCACCACCGGCCTCCCTGTGGACATGGGGGCCTGTTGGGAGTTGTTGTGCTATCCTCTCACACACCCCACCCACCACCACCGCCCTCCCTGTGGACATGGGGGCCTGTTGGGAGTTGTTGTGCTATCCTCTCACACACCCCACCCACCACCACCGCCCTCCCTGTGGACAAGGGGGCCTGTTGGGAGTTGTACTAGTGACCTCTCACACACCCCACCCACCACCACCGGCCTCCCTGTGGACATGGGGGCCTGTTGGGAGTTGTTGTGCTATCCTCTCACACACCCCACCCACCACCACCGCCCTCCCTGTGGACATGGGGGCCTGTTGGGAGTTGTACTAGTGACCTCTCACACACCCCACCCACCACCACCGGCCTCCCTGTGGACATGGAGGCCTGTTGGTAGTTGTTGTGCTATCCTCTCACACACTCCACCCACCACCACCGGCCTCCCTGTGGACATGGGGGCCTGTTGGGAGTTGTACTATCCTCTCACACACCCCACCCACCACCACCGCCCTCCTTGTGGACATGGGGGCCTGTTGGGAGTTGTACTAGTGACCTCTCACACACCCCACCCACCACCACTGGCCTCCCTGTGGACATGGGGGCCTGTTGGGAGTTGTTGTGCTATCCTCTCACACACCCCAGCCACCACCACCGCCCTCCCTGTGGACATGGGGGCCTGTTGGGAGTTGTTGTGCTATTCTCTCACACACCCCACCCACCACCACCGCCCTCCCTGTGGACATGGGGGCCTGTTTGGAGTTGTTGTGCTATCCTCTCACACACCCCACCCACCACCACCGCCCTCCCTGTGGACATGGGGGCCTGTTGGGAGTTGTACTAGTGACCTCTCACACACCCCACCCACCACCACCGCCCTCCCTGTGGACATGGGGGCCTGTTGGGAGTTGTAGTGCCATCCTCTCACACACCCCACCCACCACCACCGCCCTCCCTGTGGACATGGGGGCCTGTTGGGAGTTGTACTAGTGGCCTCTCACACACCCCACCCACCACCACCGGCCTCCCTGTGGACATGGGGGCCTGTTGGGAGTTGTAGTGCCATCATCTCACACACCCCACCCACCACCACCGCCCTTCCTGTGGACATGGGGGCCTGTTGGGAGTTGTTGTGCTATCCTCTCACACACCCCACCCACCACCACCGCCCTCCCTGTGGACATGGGGGCCTGTTGGGAGTTGTAGTGCCATCCTCTCACACACCCCACCCACCATCACCGCCCTCCCTGTGGACATGGGGGACTGTTGGGAGTTGTACTAGTGACCTCTCACACTCCCCACCCACCACCACCGGCCTCCCTGTGGACATGGGGGCCTGTTGGGAGTTGGTGTGCTATCCTCTCACACACCCCACCCACCACCACCGGCCTCCCTGTGGACATGGGGGCCTGTTGGGAGTTGTACTAGTGACCTCTCACACACCCCACCCACCACCACTGGCCTCCCTGTGGACATGGGGGCCTGTTGGGAGTTGGTGTGCTATCCTCTCACACACCCCACCCACCACCACCGGCCTCCCTGTGGACATGGGGACCTGTTGGGAGTTGTACTAGGGACCTCTCACACACCCCACCCACCACCACCGGCCTCATGGGGGCCTGTTGGGAGTTGTTGTGCTATCCTCTCACACACCCCACCCACCACCACCGCCCTCCCTGTGGACATGGGGGCCTGTTGGGAGTTGTACTAGTGAGCTCTCACACACCCCACCCACCACCACCGACCTCCCTGTGGACATGGGGGCCTGCTGGGAGTTGTAGTGCCATCCTCTCACACACCCCACACACCACCACCGGCCTCCCTGTGGACATGGGGGCCTGTTGGGAGTTGTTGTGCTATCCTCTCACACACCCCACCCAACACCACCGCCCTCCCTGTGGACATGGGGGCCTGTTGGGAGTTGTACTAGTGACCTCTCACACACCCCACCAACCACCACCGGCCTCCCTGTGGACATGGGAGCCTGTTGGGAGTTGTTGTGCTATCCTCTCACACACCCCACCCACCACCACCGCCCTCCCTGTGGACATGGGGGCCTGTTGGGAGTTGTTGTGCTATCCTCTCACACACCCCACCCACCTCCACCGCCCTCCTTGTGGACATGGGGGCCTGTTGGGAGTTGTACTAGTGACCTCTCATACACCCCACCCACCACCACCGGCCTCCCTGTGGACATGGGGGCCTGTTGGGAGTTGTAGTGCCATCATCTCACACACCCCACCCACCACCACCGCCCTCCCTGTGGACATGGGGGCCTGTTGGGAGATGTTGTGCTATCCTCTCACACACCCCACCCACCACCACCGCCCTCCCTGTGGACATGGGGGCCTGTTGGGAGTTGTAGTGCCATCCTCTCACACACCCCACCCTCCATCACCGCCCTCCCTGTGGACATGGGGGCCTGTTGGGAGTTGTACTAGTGACCTCTCACACACCCCACCCACCACCACCGCCCTCCCTGTGGACATGGGGGCCTGTTGGGAGTTCTAGTGCCATCCTCTCACACACCCCACCCACCACCACCGCCCTCCCTGTGGACATGGGGGCCTGTTGGGAGTTGTACTAGTGGCCTCTCACACACCCCACCCACCACCACCGGCCTCCCTGTGGACATGGGGGCCTGTTGGGAGTTGTAGTGCCATCATCTCACACACCCCACCCACCACCACCGCCCTTCCTGTGGACATGGGGGCCTGTTGGGAGTTGTTGTGCTATCCTCTCACACACCCCACCCACCACCACCGCCCTCCCTGTGGACATGGGGGCCTGTTGGGAGTTGTGAGGCCATCCTCTCACACACCCCACCCACCATCACCGCCCTCCCTGTGGACATGGGGGACTGTTGGGAGTTGTACTAGTGACCTCTCACACACCCCACCCACCACCACCGGCCTCCCTGTGGACATGGGGGCCTGTTGGGAGTTGGTGTGCTATCCTCTCACACACCCCACCCACCACCACCGGCCTCCCTGTGGACATGGGGGCCTGTTGGGAGTTGTACTAGTGACCTCTCACACACCCCACCCACCACCACTGGCCTCCCTGTGGACATGGGGGCCTGTTGGGAGTTGTTGTGCTATCCTCTCACACACCCCAGCCACCACCACCGCCCTCCCTGTGGACATGGGGGCCTGTTGGGAGTTGTTGTGCTATTCTCTCACACACCCCACCCACCACCACCGCCCTCCCTGTGGACATGGGGGCCTGTTTTGAGTTGTTGTGCTATCCTCTCACACACCCCACCCACCACCACCGCCCTCCCTGTGGACATGGGGGCCTGTTGGGAGTTGTACTAGTGACCTCTCACACACCCCACCCACCACCACCGCCCTCCCTGTGGACATGGGGGCCTGTTGGGAGTTGTAGTGCCATCCTCTCACACACCCCACCCACCACCACCGCCCTCCCTGTGGACATGGGGGCCTGTTGGGAGTTGTACTAGTGGCCTCTCACACACCCCACCCACCACCACCGGCCTCCCTGTGGACATGGGGGCCTGTTGGGAGTTGTAGTGCCATCATCTCACACACCCCACCCACCACCACCGCCCTTCCTGTGGACATGGGGGCCTGTTGGGAGTTGTTGTGCTATCCTCTCACACACCCCACCCACCACCACCGCCCTCCCTGTGGACATGGGGGCCTGTTGGGAGTTGTAGTGCCATCCTCTCACACACCCCACCCACCATCACCGCCCTCCCTGTGGACATGGGGGACTGTTAGGAGTTGTACTAGTGACCTCTCACACACCCCACCCACCACCACCGGCCTCCCTGTGGACATGGGGGCCTGTTGGCAGTTGGTGTGCTATCCTCTCACACACCCCACCCACCACCACCGGCCTCCCTGTGGACATGGGGGCCTGTTGGGAGTTGTACTAGTGACCTCTCACACACCCCACCCACCACCACTGGCCTCCCTGTGGACATGGGGGCCTGTTGGGAGTTGGTGTGCTATCCTCTCACACACCCCACCCACCACCACCGGCCTCCCTGTGGACATGGGGGCCTGTTGGGAGTTGTACTAGAGACCTCTCACACACCCCACCCACCACCACCGGCCTCATGGGGGCCTGTTGGGAGTTGTTGTGCTATCCTCTCACACACCCCACCCACCACCACCGCCCTCCCTGTGGACATGGGGGCCTGTTGGGAGTTGTACTAGTGAGCTCTCACACAGCCCACCCACCACCACCGGCCTCCCTGTGGACATGGGGGCCTGCTGGGAGTTGTAGTGCCATCCTCTCACACACCCCACACACCACCACCGGCCTCCCTGTGGACATGGGGGCCTGTTGGGAGTTGTTGTGCTATCCTCTCACACACCCCACCCACCACCACCGCCCTCCCTGTGGACATGGGGGCCTGTTGGGAGTTGTACTAGTGACCTCTCACACACCCCACCAACCACCACCGGCCTCCCTGTGGACATGGGGGCCTGTTGGGAGTTGTTGTGCTATCCTCTCACACACCCCACCCACCACCACCGCCCTCCCTGTGGACATGGGGGCCTGTTGGGAGTTGTTGTGCTATCCTCTCACACACCCCACCCACCTCCACCGCCCTCCTTGTGGACATGGGGGCCTGTTGGGAGTTGTACTAGTGACCTCTCACACACCCCACCCACCACCACCGGCCTCCCTGTGGACATGGGGGCCTGTTGGGAGTTGTAGTGCCATCATCTCACACACCCCACCCACCACCACCGCCCTCCCTGTGGACATGGGGGCCTGTTGGGAGTTGTTGTGCTATCCTCTCACACACCCCACCCACCACCACCGCCCTCCCTGTGGACATGGGGGCCTGTTGGGAGTTGTAGTGCCATCCTCTCACACACCCCACCCTCCATCACCGCCCTCCCTGTGGACATGGGGGCCTGTTGGGAGTTGTACTAGTGACCTCTCACACACCCCACCCACCACCACCGGCCTCCCTGTGGACATGGGGGCCTGTTGGGAGTTGGTGTGCTATCCTCTCACACACCCCACCCACCACCACCGGCCTCCCTGTGGACATGGGGGCCTGTTGGGAGTTGTACTAGTGACCTCTCACACACCCCACCCACCACCACTGGCCTCCCTGTGGACATGGGGGCCTGTTGGGAGTTGTTGTGCTATCCTCTCACACACCCCAGCCACCACCACCGCCCTCCCTGTGGACATGGGGGCCTGTTGGGAGTTGTTGTGCTATTCTCTCACACACCCCACCCACCACCACCGCCCTCCCTGTGGACATGGGGGCCTGTTTTGAGTTGTTGTGCTATCCTCTCACACACCCCACCCACCACCACCGCCCTCCCTGTGGACATGGGGGCCTGTTGGGAGTTGTACTAGTGACCTCTCACACACCCCACCCACCACCACCGCCCTCCCTGTGGACATGGGGGCCTGTTGGGAGTTGTAGTGCCATCCTCTCACACACCCCACCCACCACCACCGCCCTCCCTGTGGACATGGGGGCCTGTTGGGAGTTGTACTAGTGGCCTCTCACACACCCCACCCACCACCACCGGCCTCCCTGTGGACATGGGGGCCTGTTGGGAGTTGTAGTGCCATCATCTCACACACCCCACCCACCACCACCGCCCTTCCTGTGGACATGGGGGCCTGTTGGGAGTTGTTGTGCTATCCTCTCACACACCCCACCCACCACCACCGCCCTCCCTGTGGACATGGGGGCCTGTTGGGAGTTGTAGTGCCATCCTCTCACACACCCCACCCACCATCACCGCCCTCCCTGTGGACATGGGGGACTGTTAGGAGTTGTACTAGTGACCTCTCACACACCCCACCCACCACCACCGGCCTCCCTGTGGACATGGGGGCCTGTTGGCAGTTGGTGTGCTATCCTCTCACACACCCCACCCACCACCACCGGCCTCCCTGTGGACATGGGGGCCTGTTGGGAGTTGTACTAGTGACCTCTCACACACCCCACCCACCACCACTGGCCTCCCTGTGGACATGGGGGCCTGTTGGGAGTTGGTGTGCTATCCTCTCACACACCCCACCCACCACCACCGGCCTCCCTGTGGACATGGGGGCCTGTTGGGAGTTGTACTAGAGACCTCTCACACACCCCACCCACCACCACCGGCCTCATGGGGGCCTGTTGGGAGTTGTTGTGTTATCCTCTCACACACCCCACCCACCACCACCGCCCTCCCTGTGGACATGGGGGCCTGTTGGGAGTTGTACTAGTGAGCTCTCACACACCCCACCCACCACCACCGGCCTCCCTGTGGACATGGGGGCCTGCTGGGAGTTGTAGTGCCATCCTCTCACACACCCCACACACCACCACCGGCCTCCCTGTGGACATGGGGGCCTGTTGGGAGTTGTTGTGCTATCCTCTCACACACCCCACCCACCACCACCGCCCTCCCTGTGGACATGGGGGCCTGTTGGGAGTTGTACTAGTGACCTCTCACACACCCCACCAACCACCACCGGCCTCCCTGTGGACATGGGGGCCTGTTGGGAGTTGTTGTGCTATCCTCTCACACACCCCACCCACCACCACCGCCCTCCCTGTGGACATGGGGGCCTGTTGGGAGTTGTTGTGCTATCCTCTCACACACCCCACCCACCTCCACCGCCCTCCTTGTGGACATGGGGGCCTGTTGGGAGTTGTACTAGTGACCTCTCACACACCCCACCCACCACCACCGGCCTCCCTGTGGACATGGGGGCCTGTTTTTTTGTTAAATTCCGGAAATTATGCACCAGATAATGCATTGTGTGCCAGGGGCTACAAATCCGCATGCACAGAAAACACTTACCCCACGGATTCACATAATTTGGGTGTTCAACGGTCACGATCATGGCTTGATTTTAGTGCATAAGATTCATTTATAATGAAGCACACTTAAGAAATCTGCATCAAAGTATGTAGCACTCTTACAATTAGTACTTTCATAACATTCTGGGCATAGTTTAACCTTGACGACTTTGTTAGAAGAGACACTGCAGGTATATTGTATCTACGATAATTGATTTCTCTCCCCCATTTTAACTGTGCTGTATAATATTTGAAATACACACCACCCTATGTTATTGCGCTATGACACCGGAAGGCCTTGGACATGCTCTATTAGTGCGGGTGGCCTTCCCTCCCCTCGGCCTTTCATCAGACCGAGGGCAGGCACGCGTCGGAAAGGACAGGACACATTGTGTGACTACATAGCACCAAAATAGACTTGTTATCAAGGCATCCGTGGGCATTTCCAGGAGCTGAAGGTCAAACACCTGATCAGCAGGTCAAGGGTCATCAGGATCCTTAAGGTGTGGCTCGCTGGGAAGTGCCCGGAGGCGAGGCAGTGAGCCAACAGTGGGTAAGCAGGTGAGTGTTAGCATTACTTGCACGCATGCAGTCAATCGCACATTAAAGGGGCGACAGTACACAAACACCAGGCGGGCTGACATCTGAAAAACCGGCTACACATTCTAGATATATGGCTGGAATGGAAACATACATGCCTCTAAGAATCCCCTAAATCAAATGAAGCCCTCGGGCTGAGACACACCTTCCTACCAGTTTGGCAATGTGTGAGTTGTGACAGCTAGATGGCACGCGACGCGTCGTACCGTTCCGAGTCCGACCTGCCACCAGAAAGAATGCAGACTGAGACACGCCACGCCGCACGTGGGAAGCACTATGAGGAGGCTGAGTCTGCGCAGATCACTCTAATCCTCGGCTTCCGACGTCTGCCAGCTGCGGCGCGACGCCCTTGGTGAGATTGAAACACCCCGGCGCCACTCCTGCTGCCAATCAGGAACGAGGAACACAGGTGCGGAGCCGGAGGCCAGTGAAGGGGAGGGGGTGAAGGGAGGACTGGAGGGGGTGAAGGGAGGGTCAGGGTGTTTGCAAGTTAGTGAAAGCCGGAGGCCGCCAAATCCCTGCCAGGGGCCGCCACGCCCACGAATATGTATTTTATCTGATTCCTCGTGGCGGCCCCTGGGGTTTGGCGGCCCTGTGCAGGTGCACAGCTTGCACATGCCTAAGGCCGGCCCTGATCAGGTGTATTGGACCCCGGCTAAATTGTATAAGATAACACAGGAGAACTATTATTGCCCCCGTTGTAAACTTTTAGCAGCAAACGATATGCATATATTCCTAGAGTGCCCTGAGATTCAGGAGTATTGGAGGGCGATAGTTGGCTTTCTGGGTGAGGTCTTATCAACAACTATTCCCTGTTCTCCTAGGATAGTATTCTTTGGCCTCCCATGTGAGTATAATATTAACAACTTTTCCTCACAATTTATTTTTTACGTGGTAGTTATAGCTAGGAGGGAGATATGTAAAGAGTGGAAGTCAGTGGCTCCTCCTAGATTTGTAGACTGTTTAAAAAGCATTATGGAAGTTTGTAAGATGGACATGGCTGGTCGAGCTGAAAGCTCAGAGAATGTATGGTCGAAACTAGAGGCCTGTTCAAATAAGTAAACGGTCCGATGATTATGCCAGAGGTTTGTGTCGGTCCTGTCCTCCCCTAGTCTTAGGTATTCCATCTAAAGGCAGGGGAGTTGGATAAGGAAACAACCCACCTCTGGGAGATCTCTGTTAGCTATATATTGACCCCGGGGTGGCTTCAGGAATATCAGTATAGAAGGCAACAGAGAGACCCATCTAGAGCATATAATATCTGGTGGCATATATGAGGACAAAAAACAGAAAGAAAAAAAAAAAAGCAAGTGGATATGGCATAGACCAATCACTTGTGGCTTCCTTGGCTTTATTGATGCTATCAATGCTAAAGTTAAATGCAATCTCACTGATTTCAATCGTATCATTTATGATGTCATCTGGTTATACACTAGAGGAATTACCCTCACCCATACATTCTAATGAAGTCACTGAAAAAAAATGTTGGGGCTCTAGTCAGCAGGCCACTTCCACTTGCACTGCCCATTGCTGCTGTCAATCACAGCAACATATGCAAAAGAAACAATTGATGGAGGGAATGCTGGACAATGCAGACATTCACCCCCAGTCACAAGAATCTGGGTTTAATCCATCATTCTTTTGCTCACCACAGCACCCCAGTTTGGGCCCAGCCATATGCAAATCAGTCTTGACCTTGTTCCTTGTGGGAACAGTCCAGCCTGAACTGCCAAGCCAGGTCCTCCCTGGACGGGAAACAAGCATCCTGGGACCGGTTTCAGGGCATCACCCTTCATTAGCCAGGCTAGATTTAATCCAGTGGTGTGGTGAGCACGGGACCAACGTTGGGCATACTCTTCCCACTTAGGGCGACATATACAAAAGAAACAATTGATGGACGGATTTCTGGACAATGCAAACATTCACCACCAGTCACAAGGATCTGGGTTTAATCCATCATTCTTTTGCTCACAACAACACCCCAGTTTGGACCCAGCCATATGCAAATCAGTCTTGACCCTATTTCTTGTTGGAACAGTCCAGCCCGAACTGCCAAGTCAGGTCCTCCCTGGACCCGAAACAAGCAACCTGGGACCGAACAACAGCATACCTAATATGCCACACTCCTACAAGTATGACAATTCTGACCATTTCAGGATTCCAAAGTTCATTCATTAATTCATAAAGCTTTATTCGATTGTTACAATTTTACAATCATAAAAGCACAAATTTAAAAGTCATTTTTACATTACATTCAATTAGATAACAAGCATTTACAATGCAATGGTTTCGCCTTTTGAAAAGTTTGAGCTATTGGCATTGTAAATGACAAAATTTGTATTTATGTGTTGGTTTTGAAAACAGATAAATAAATGGCATTGTCATTTACAATGCCAATAGTTTAATCTCTGGCAAATGCCACACAAAAACACACAGACCCACACACACACACACAGACCCCCCCCCACACACACACACACAGACCCACACACACATACAGACCCACACACACAGAGTGAGCCACACACAGAGAGAGCCACACGCAGAGAGAGCCACACACACACACCCAGAGCCACACACACACCCAGAGCCACACACACCAACCCAGAGCCACACACACACCAACCCAGAGCCACACACACACCCACCCAGAGCCACACACACCCACCCAGAGCCACACACACCCACCAAGAGCCACACACACCCACCCAGAACCACACACACCCACCCAAAGCCACACACACCCACCCAAAGCCACACACACCCACCCAAAGTCACACACACCCAACCAAAGCCACACACACACTCAGGAGAGCAAGCACAGCGAGGGGGCAGGGAAGCAAGCACAGCAAAGGGGCAGGGAAGCAAGCACAGCGAGGGGGCAGGGAACGCAAGCACAGCATGGGGGCAGGGAAGCAAGCACAGCGAGGGGGCAGGGAAGCAACCAAAGCGAGGGGGCAGGGAAGCAAGCACAGCGAGGGGACAGGGAAACAAGCACAGCGAGGGGGCAGAGAAGCAAGAACAGTCAGGTGGCAGGGAAGCAAGCACAGCCAGGTGGCAGGGGATCAAGCACAGCCAGGGGGCAGGGAAGCAAGCACAGCCGTGCACGAGGGCCGCCCTTGGTCCCAGACCCCCTGGGCACAGGGGTGGCAATGCCAGCACTTGACTTGGCTCCTGCCTGCAGCTTCCGCGGCAGTGCCCAGCTCGCACCCCCAATTCACCAGGACGTCTTTCTAGCTGTCAAAATAAGTCAACTTAACATCTCAAGAAACATGACAGTGATGAACAGCAGCCGGTGAGCTGCATGCTGCAAGAGTCTGAACCCCTTGAGTGTAACTCATCCTTTCATCATCCAAGGGGCGATAACATGAGTAACGCCGACTGGCAATAGCAAGCATAATTTAAGCGCCAGGAGAAATACGAGGCTCAGACTCTGGAAGTGCTCCACATTAACATTATGTGTGGTTGTTTATCAAAAGGGTACATTTCATTTGCTCGGTGACTAAACCCACGCAACCAACTCTTCCTGCGGTACGAGCGGAAGCGCGCCATTGGGTGCCTGTCCGTGCCATAGGTGCGCGGGCAGAGGTCAACACTCTCCCAAAGTTTGTTCCGCTGCAGCAGGGGCAACAGCTTTCAGCACCAAACAATAACCCAGAGATAACGAGAGGTGGAGACAGGAAGAGCAGCACAGACAGAAGCCCCCCTGGATAGGGGAGGACGCCCTCACAGGCATTTATTTATCTAAGCCATGACATTTATGTTGCTGAAATATCACAAAGATGTATGATAGCTATCTGAATATCCCCGATGGGTGTAAATATATTGTGGCTCATGCGTAAAGTTGCATGAAGCATCTTGAGTTACAGTACAAATTAAGTATTCCTCCTGCAAAGCGGGAGCACCGCCCCAGTGCCCAAGAGCCACAAACTAGACAGATTTTTAGGATTCCACTCAAAACGCATGTCTCCCGCTTCACACCTGAAGCAATGCACATGTATTCAATACGCGATTCTTTCGGATATCCTAAAATCATGCTCTATGGCTAGGACGGAGGGAGGACATTGCAGAGGTCGATAACATCGACATACTTGAGATGCCATCGCAATATAGTGGGGGCTCAGGACTAGTGCATAACGAGGGCACGAGTCGTAGCGTGCACAGATTACCATAACTGGTGAATTTAAGGGAAACACATTTTTTTTGCATTGAAATAGTAACGTCACGCTAAGTATTTTTTTAAGGGAAAATACATGTTAACCCACACGTGCATATATTTACACACGCACACACAACTGTATATCACGAGTTAAATGCCTCTCCTAATTGAAAGCCACACAAAATGAATACCACACTGTATTCAATACGCAATTCTTTCGGATATCCTAAAATCATGCTCTATGGCTAGGACGGAGGGAGGACATTGCAGAGGTTGATAACATCGATATACTTGAGATGCCATCGCAATATAGTGACAGTGTACACCTGGGAGCGCTTAGCCTGCTGCTGCGGTGCTCAGAAGACATAAGCTCCCACAAGCCACCCCACAGGCAATGCCAATGCCCTTGGCTATATGTTTGACCAAAATGGCTACTTAGTTTGAGGGCATGAATGAATCTCCCCGTCATGCCTGCACAGAACATGACAAAGCTGTCTGACAAACACTCCAGCTGTGTCTTTTAGTACCAGCAGCAGTGCGGACCTTGCAGTGCCTCGAAAGACACCACGGTTAAGTTTTTTCATACCCGGATTAACAATAAATGAACCCTGGGGGCTGCACTGTTCCTCCCAAACAGTGTCGCTCTTGGGAGGTTAGTCTTGGAGTGTAAGAGATAGTGTACACCTGGGAGCGCTTAGCCTGCTGCTGCGGTGCTCAGAAGACATAAGCTCCCACAAGCCACCCCACGGGCAATGCCAATCCCCTTGGCTATATGTTTGACCAAAATGGCTACTTAGTTTGAGGGCATGAATGAATCTCCCCGTCATGCCTGCACAGAACATGACGAAGCTGTCTGACAAACACTACAGCTGTGTCTTTTAGTACCAGCAGCAGCACGGACCTTGCAGTGCCTCAAAAGACACCACGGTTAAGTTTTCTCATACCCGGAGTGCCCCAATCTCTCACTTCAGCACTTGCACACACTGTTCGCCATAACCCCTGCAAATCTAGTACCCCAATCCAAAAAATCCAAGCAACGCAGTATTTAAAGGTTGGATATGTTTTATTACTATATGTCAGGGATACTTGATAGCAAATGTCACGCTAAGTATTTTTTTAAGGGAACATACATGTTAACCCACACGTGCATATATTTACACACACACACACACACACCTATATATCACCAGTTAAATGCCTCTCCTAATTGAAAGCCAGTCCTCACAAAATGAATACCACACTGAGCCTAGAACGTAATGTAGGGATGCTTTAAGCGGCAGACATAAGATAGGATTATAACGGACAGCGGGAGGGGAGCGGTAAAGGCACGGACAGCGGGAGGGGGGCGGTAAAGGTACGGACAGTTAAAGGCACGGACAGCGGGAGGGGGGGGCGGGAATGGGACGGACAGCGGGAGGGGGGCGGGAAAGGAACGGACAGCGGGAGGGGGGGCGGGAATGGAACGGACAGCGGGAAGGGGGGCGGGAAAGGCACTGACAGCGGGAGGGGGGAGGGAACGGCAAACGGCAAGAAAGGCACTCACCTGGACTTCCTCCGGCGGCGGTCGGCCGCAGAATGACCAAATGACACCTCGACGAGCGAAAAAATAAACCCTGCCCACTGCCACACTGCCGTAGGCAAAAGGGAAAAATTCTACGGAACGCCCACGAGTCGCCTCGCAGAATGACGGACGCAGCTATCATATTGTGCAAAAATGCAAACATAAAAATGGACAATGTTATTTCATGAAGAATTAAAACCATTCGAATAGAATTTTTATAATTCAACAGTAATAATTAATCTTTTCCTTAAATAAAATACTCTCTTTAAGAACATAGCAAGTCTGCATACTGCACATTCATTTTACAATTTCTGAAGTTTTAAAAAAGCAGGACGACATTGTCTTAGTCCATAAGCTTTTACGAGCGGGACCAGCCACACTTTTCTTAATTCAGAATAAAATTCGCAGAAAAGAACGTTATGGATTGTGGCCTGGCATGAGTGATTATCACATGGACACAGTGCAAGATGTCTTGGCCAGTCATTCAATATGGGCCACAAGACCATTCTATGGAATATATTTAACCTACATCTAACCAATAACATTCTATCGAATGTAGCAGTTACACATGACAAATATGGCTCCATTCCAAAGGTAGTTAAAATAGTTTGATGCTGGTTAACAGTAGGTTTAGTGAGTTCAAAAGACAGTCTGGCCTCTTCTAACATGCAGAGCCCCTCTCTTTTTAGTGTTTCCCACAAGATTTTCTGCAGGAAGATTGGGTTTGTAAAATACTCTATGTGGCCTAAGTCAATCATAAAATCCCGAACATAGCTGATCCATGGTATTTTTCACGCTCCATCAAATTGAAGGCAATCAGCAAGAATATCCTGATTTAACTGTGTCTGTTCCGTAATCCAGACACTATGCCACAATAGTATTGGTTCTATTTTAATTAAATCCGATAAAAAAGGGAGGCCCAACTCTTCATGGCAAATAAAAGCGGACGTACTCGGGGAGGACGGATAGTATAAATCTTAAAAAAGAATTCTCCACTTGCAGCAGCTGCATTGTGTTTGTTAGACCCCAAACCCCTGCTCCATACATCATGGAGCTGATACACCTCACTTTATAATTTTGAATCAGCTTCGAAGGGGGTTACCGGCCCAGTTTCTTGGAGAACCCCACCAAGGCATTCGATGTCCGGATAAGCATCAGTTTTTTAGCAGTTATACATTGGGCCCACGATTCATTTTGATTAAACAAGACGCCCAAATATGAAAAACTCTTAGTTGAGTTTAATTTCTGCCCCTCTACAAAAATATCTTTCACTCGCTTGGGTCCATGACCAGATCTCATTACATATGTCTTAGAGATATTGATACTATGACCTAGATCCTTCATAAAAACAAAGAAACCGTTAGGGACCCTTTGGAGGGCAACCTGAGTTCCAGCCAACATAACCACGTCATCCGCATACAGAAGTACCGGGATGGGTCGACTGGCAACATGGGGAAACTCGTGTGTTGTTTTAACTAGTGCTTCTCCTAGCCCGTTCATATACAAGTTGAAGAGAAAGGGGGCAAGCACGCAGCCCTGCCTCATCCCCCTTCTAACGGGAGAGTTAGCTGTATGTTTCCCCCCCTGTTTCAAACCGTACACTGGCTTTTACGCTGCTGTAAAGATTCCTTAGGAAGAGAATGATTTGGGGGTCTACTTCCAGGTTCTCAAGAACTTCCCACAATCTTACATGTTTTACTGACTCGAAGGCAGCAGTTAGGTCTACAAAGACCATATACAATCTACTATTTTTAGCCATTGTATATTTTCCTATGAGTAGGGATAAATTTAAGCACAGCTCCGTGGTTCCAAGCCTCTTTTGAAAGCCATATTGTAAGTCAGTTAAAATTTTGTTTTCTTCTGACCATTCCTGCAAGCGTTCTAAAATCCCTCGCCCCACCACTTTCATCGTTGAATCTAATAAAGAGATCGGTCTATAGCAGCCCGGATTCTGGCTATCACCTTTTTTTAAAAATCGGAACTATTAGTGACCTACCCCAGGTTTCTGGCAGTTTTGTTTCACAACTTGTGTTTATAACCTGTTTTATAATAGGCCCCCATAGAGCAACATTAAATTTAAACAAGTCTATTGGGATGCCATCCGGCCCGGGTGCTTTAGCGGTCTTACTCCCATGTAACGCTCTAATCACTTCATCTAGAGTGAAATTTAAATTCATTTTTAAGTGGTCATTCTCTAATTCTTCAACAGGTGTAATATAGGAAGCGTCAGTACCGTTACACACCACGCGAAGTGGGTTATCCACTCCTCCTTGGAATTAGCAATAGCTATTGATGGACCTTCGTGTGTGATTAGGAATGGTGTCTTCACCGTCCTTCAGATCTTCTGCTGTGTGTAGGGCTTCCCGTGCTTCGTTTCTCAAGGTATTCTTCCTTTCCTTTATTGCCTGTCGGTATTCCATCCTTGCAAGTCTAAAGCTCTCCACTATTCTCGGATGCCTATGTAATTCTAATTTTAAGTTACAATAGGCTTGGGTACATCTTAAATTAAACTAGCCTGAATCCCTATTTTTCTTGCGGTATTGCACTAATAGTAATTTCTTAAGGGCATGTGATATTTCAGCATAAGATGTTACTATACTTTCTGCAGGTGCTGCTTCGGAGAGGCAAGTTTCGATTGCTGATTTACAGTTAACCACGATAGATCTAGTTATTTCTGAGGGCTCCACCTTTGAACATTTAAGTGTATACCCATTGTGTTTATCTAATTTCAATTCACCCGCTTCCTCTTTGTCCTTGTTCATCTTGTGCGTAATTTTCGAAAAGCTGTAATCCTCCTCAAATTAGATGAATCTGCTTTGTTTTTGTATTCTTCTTTACAGTTAAAATTAGTTTTAAAAGCAGCTTCATGGGACTTGTGTTTCCAGACGGATAAAAAAGTAATTTGTGGAAAAAGAAAGGTAGAACATCTCCTTGATTCCTATCTGTGGAAACTCCCTCAGCCCTATGTAAGATGGAACCTACCACATGGTATCCGTAGATTTTGGTTTCTTTTACGCTATGATTTATTACCGTTAAACCGACTGTTATCTAAATGGAATGGCTCCTCTCCTATGTGTAATTTTTGTAAAGTAAATATCCAGGACTGTATGCATGTGCTGCTGGTCTGCCCGGCACTTCGTAAATTACGATGCAGATGGATAAAAGTAATCTGTTTGAATCTTGGCATTGCCACTTTGAACGATTTCCTGCTTGCACTTTATTCCCCCCCCGAATGAAATGTTCTGTTTTTATATTTTTAACTTCTTTAAAGGGTTTTTAGCTATTTATTAATATGTCTATGGAGATGTACCTTGACTGTCCGATTTGTGTAGCTTTTTGATTCATATGTCAGTTTCGTATTTACCTGTGGATATTTTTTGTACTCTTCTTTGAGCAATGTAATGGTCGCGCTGTAACTGTTGTGTGTTATATTTTGTATATTTTATGTGGCCCTCTTTGAGAGCCAAAATCATAATAAATAAAATTGTAAATCCTTGTTCATCTTGGATACCTTCTTTACTGGTAAGGCAACAACCAAGTGTAGCGGGAAGTGTCACTTAAGGAATTTTGATCGACCTCAAAACGGAGTAATCATAAAACATGATTATGGGAGACTAGTATGTAATCAATTGTAAAGGCACCTCTTCCATTATAGGTGTAAGGCATCATTACTGGGGGCTCCATAAGCTCATTTACAAAGCCTAGATCTAAAGTTGCTAAAATTTAATTAAGCAAATCTCCAGCCGGAGAATGACGGAAATTAGTTAAATGAGTTGATTCCTCATATATATGACCACTGAATCTCCTGTCCTCAGTAGAGCACATTGCACAATTAAAATCGCCCATCATAATGATCACAGAGTTATCAGGGCTAGCATTACAAATTGCATATAGCTCTTTACTTAAATTTTTTAAGACCAGATAAAGTTCTGTTGAAATTACATTATTATAAAAATGTACTTGTATCACACATTGGTTCATAGGTATAAACACCTTAATTATCTGATAAAAGCTACTACTCAAAAATGCCTGTATTTTAGTAATTACCAACTTATTAGAAATATACAGGTTCATTCCGCCCTTAAGCCTACCCCCAAGGCCTTTCACGGCCGATTTTAAACCCATTAATATGGAGTGGCTCATTGACCCAGGTTTCCTGTAGGCTTAGTATATCTTTATCCTGAATTAACTTGTGCCACACTTGGTTATCTATTTTCGATTGCAGCCCGGCGATATTCCAGGAGAAGATATCGCAGGGGGG